>NC_090730.1:85345924-85360924 GCF_036898095.1 Palaemon carinicauda | reverse complement strand
ACTCAAACAATTGGAAGTTGATGGATATTTTTTCAGCATCGTTATTAAATTTATAAGTGATAGATTGCAAAGAGTTGTCGATCGTCACCATAGTGAAAGGAAAGAGATATCTCGTGGGCCTCAGGTTAGTGTTTTTGACCCATTACTTTACATACTGTATACACAAGCTTGTTTTGGCCTAGAAAACAAGCTTGTTGCATATGTAGATGATGCTACTCTTTGCATCTATTCCATCTGCTAAATATAGATCTGGGGTTCTTGAATCCCTTAATAGAGATCTAGCTAAAATTAGTGCATGGTGCAAATTATGGGGCATGAAGTTGAATCCTAACAAAATTCAAAGTATGATTGGAAGTACGTCAGTACAGTGGCTCCTCAACACCTGGATCTCTGAATTGAAAGTGTTTAACTCTGTATGACTTTTAAGATTTTAGGTGTGATTCTCTACAGCAAATTTAATTTTGTAAAGCCCATTAGGTCTGTCTAGTTAAATTGCACAAAAAATTTGGCTTATTGAAAAAGTCTTGTAAGATTTGTGGTGATCAATCTATTCTGAAGAAGTGTTTTAATTCTTTCACTCTACCTTGTTTCGAGCATTGTTTTCCCAACTGGTCTTCAGCTGCTGATTCTCATTTCAATTTGTTGGACAGGAACTTATGATCTATTAAATTTCTTGTTCCTGATCTAGATATCAATCTCTGGGAACATCGTTCTATTAGTTCGTTATGCATGTTGCATAAGATTTTTCACTCAGGTCTTCCTTTTGCATTCAGATCTTCCCGGCAAGTACCATCCTGTACTTAATACTAGGCATGCAGTTAATTCTAACAGTCAGTCCTTCTCTTCTCCATCATGGAAAAAGAGAATACAAGTATGTCATCTAAGCAATATACACATAAGGGGAGGTCCTCTAAGATGCCATCCATGAGGTGTTGAAAAGTGGCCCCATTATTACAAAGGCAAAAACAGGAGTAATTTACTGTGCATGTACCAGAAGGGGTGGTGATAGCAGTCTTGGGGATGTCTTCTGAGTTCATGGGCACCTCTTAATAATTCTTCTAAAGAACGAGAGCGGAGAAAACCTTCGCTTTGTCAAGTAGGAGGTAACGTCAGCTATGTTGAGGAGGGGGTAGTGATCCAGTTCTATCTGTAAGTACAAACGCCTGCAATCCCTACTAGCGCTCAGGGAGACATCCTCCTACAGGACATTGTTTAAGGTTGATGACTATGGGCTTGAGGCCTTTTTGGCAAAGATTGTTTTTTCCATTTTGGCAAATGTTTGCGTAGCGGTTGCCAAATGAACTGGGGCAGACGCCTAAATCTGGCAAATATCAGGGGCCCCGTTGTATTGATAAGGTGATAAATACCATGCTTGTCAGGAATTGTGGGTGTTTGGCAATGTTCTGGGAGGAAGACTTCCAGGTACGATATGAGGAGGTGGGCGTAGGCCTCTGTGGGTGTGCACTGATGTGGAGTGCAAGGTTGGAAGGGGCGAGTTGAAGAGGTGTCAAAGAGTATGAGTCCACATAGACTAAACGTTGATGTGGCGGCAACAAAAAATTTCCAATGGTATTTGGTACTCCCAAACGATAAAGTGATTGTCTCGTATCCGTGGGCAGGGATTTCAGATCTGCTGGCAGCTACCAGGGGACGTTAGCAGGCTTAGAATGACTACGTCGTGTCCTGGAGAGTGACTTTGGCAGAAGAGAACAAGAAGCACCTGTATCTACCAAACACATCATGTAAAAAGAAAAGATTAGTGACAGGGGATGCCACCGCCATACACGATATCCTACTTATAAGATTTTTGGTCACTAACAAGCGTCCACCCATTTCTTCACAACAATCCCGAATCTGGAATGGTAATAGCAGAACTGTGGTGAATTGGCATCAGTAAGTGGCTGTAGAGGTTGTTGGTGTGGACGTGAGTGAGGGGCGACATATGTGGTAATGGGCTTTGCTACTATTCCGGCATGTCATGGGACCACCATCTCTGCCCTACCACATTCATGTCAGCTTCAGTCGATGTTGAATGTCTGTCCTCTTCATCAGGGAAGGAAGACTTGATGGAGGTCTTGAAGGTGGTAAAATGGTGATCATCAAGTCATTCATGGGCAAGGTATCAACATAGGGGATGGTGGTGTGGAAAGGCTCGGGTAGACGTCGTACTTGAATGGCCGAAGTAGGTTCCCTTCCCAAGGAAACCTATCTGCGGCAGGCTGCAGGCGAGCGATACTTGTCATTTCCCTGAGGGCAAGTGAAGCCTTTCAGTCCCCCAATGGCTGCAGAGTGAGCTGAAAAAGCTTGGCTATACAAGGAAATGGCAATGGTAAATACTGTTCCAGAATATATGTTTTGAGGGTGTCATTTGCTATTGGGGATTCCCCTTGGTCAGAAAGCCAATCAAAGATGTCTGGAAAAGTGTCCTCGGCTATCGCCCGGAGGATAAAATCTACTTTGCTGCTTGAGCAATTCGCGCCTTTAATGTGAAATTGAACTTCAGCGCCCTGGAACCAGGCAAATGCTTCTCTGCTGGTGAAGGGTGGCTATTTCATCGAGATGCCATGTGTCTATGAGTCACATTAAGGGTGAAGCATTGTAACAAGGGTAGGGCGAAGTGGTGTACGAAAAAGGTAGTGTGGAACTGAACCTCCGGTGTTCACCAATGTGGCAAAGTAGCTGTTAGCTACTAACAGAGAGATGAGGTGAATACAAGTTTATTCAATGATTTATATACAAACCATTGAGGGCAAAATGTCACAGAAATTCAAACAATAAGAAACATGCAATGACAAGCTTAAACAGGTTTTTCTATCAACACTGCAGGAGATCGTGAGAGATGAAAAAAGCAATAGCATTACAGTGTATGAGCTTGTATGAAACACGTGCGGTTCACCTTTATGTATAATCTTCCATAACATTGGTTGCTTCAACTACCTACACAAAAGACACCTCAAATATATCTACACTACTGAGTAATTAACACATCGACTATACGTTCACTCTACTCCTGTATATTGAAGGCCATTCATTTCCAATAGCAATGCCATACCAGCTATCTTGCCCATTTTAGTCCCTCTTTTCAGAATTGCTCATTATTTTCCTTAACCTGTCATCCCCCATTTTCACCAAATTGGCAAAGCATCTGAAAACCCTCTGATCATCTTCACTGACTCTTTGCGTATATACAGTATATATATATATATATATATATATATATATATATATATATATATATATATATATATATATATATAGATATATAAATATATATATATATATATATATGTATATATATATATATATATTCATATATCTATATATATATATATATATGTATATATATATATATGTATATTTATATGAATATATATATATATATAAATATGTGTATATATATATATATATATATATATATATATATGTATATATATATATATATATATATATATACGTATATACATACATATATATATATATATATATATATATATATATAAGTACACACACACACACACACACACACACATATATATATATATATATATATATATATATATATATATATATAAGGAGAGAAAGCTATATCGAACAACAGCTTCACCTAAAGAAAAAGTATGACTTAGGAAATATTCAAAATTAATTATTAAATAAGACTCAGTAGCACAATATTTAATCTAAATATTCAATCATCAAAATCAGAAGAATGGATATCTATACACATATAAAGACAGTTGTGTGTTTATATGTGGATAATCAAATACCTCATGTATAATGACATATGGACAAATTATAGATATTATGGTTTAAAATCCATAAGGGTTTTTTGCGTTCACTGTAAAACATATATATTTCAAACAGTGAATAAATCCCTACACGGAAATTCAATGCCATTTTTCGTTAGGAAATTAAATTGAATAAATCTATTTTCAATAATAATAATAATAATATAATAATAATAATAATAATAATAATAATAATAATAATAATAATAATAATAATAATAATAATAAACTCCATTTGAAAATACGTAATCCTGGCCAAAATCTTTCATTTACTTAGAGCACAGTTTTAACAACGAATAATGATAATTTCCTTCCAATAACCTTTGCTAAAGAAATTGAATGAAAATACGTAACCGGAATTGAAAATATTAATTTCCTAAATAAAAAAGAAAGCGTAATCTGCACAATGTCTGGTACATAGTACTTAACCACTTATTAACATAACTGCAGTACTTTGATGTAGTCGTTCCTGCAATAGTAAACCCAATGTCTCTGTTTAGTCTACCCTCCCTGATCCGAGGCAGTTCGTAACGTGGGACCATCGTGTTGTATAATAATTAAGAGCATGATTTAAAAGGCGAAGTTTCTTTACTTTGCCTTGATGTACAGTCCGCCACCGTGGTGTGTAGCAATGGAGCCTTATACCTAAGCAAGAGCAATAAATAGAGAAGCATTTAAACGAACAAACAGCCATATTACTCAGTTCAGAGATAGAATCAGTCTGATAATGTTCTTGATTTATGAGGACTTTTTATGTCTTTTTTCATCATAACCACTGCAATGCTCAAACATAAGGTACATTGTAAAAAGTTTTTTTTTACTTTTGAGATACGATTGACAGTGTCTACCATGCGGTTAGTTAGTGGTGATATTTTCACCATATCAGTTCAATTCTTAAGGAATCGCCATGTTATTGTTTACACTCATGATCATAAACAGCCCGTAGTGCTCAAGATCACCAAGCAACATGAATTATTAAGCCACTTGGAGCACAAAAATCTAATTTCAGAGAAAAAGCTAGAGAAATAAACCAAATAATCATCGCAATCACAATCATTCACTAATTTCTAAATCAGAAGATAAACTCATTATAAATATTCTCTATAACAAAAACTGTTTAGGCCCCCACCTACTTGTTAGGATGCACGATTAATGCTGAAAAACGCTATACATGCGTAGCACCATTATACACACGCGTACACACACACACACACACACACACACATATATATATATATATATATATATATATATATATATATATATATATATATATATATATGACATAAGTGTTTTTGACGTTAATATTTTATATAGGACATATCTGTTTTGACGTTGTTACTGTTTTAGAATAATTTATTGTTAGCTTGTTCTCATCATTTATTTATTTCCCTATTTCCTTTCCTCACTGGGCTATTTTTCCCTATTGGAGCCCTTGGGCTTATAGCGTCTTGCTTTTCCAACTAGGGCATGTAATAATAATAATAATAATATATATATATATATATATATATATATATATATATACATACATACATATATATAAATATATATATATATATATATATATATATATATATATATATATATATATATATATATATATATATACATGGATATGGTAAGATTTTCGCTTCTGGCAAGGTTAAGTTTTATAATAAAGGGGACAGCAAGAAGACTCGGATCATGTCTCATCTTTATTCTATGAACAAACATTTAGGATATCCATTCTCACTGTGAGGGCTGCATAAAATACGAAATTGGTTCATAGAATAGAGATGAGACATGATCCGAAGTTTATTTGCTGTTGTGTGTGTGTGTGTTAGTATGATCATTAGATGTCTACATCTATGTTATATATTGAATATTTCTAAATAGTATTTAGCTTTTTTCTCGACGTCTTTGAAAGTTTTTTTTTGTTCCCTTTCATCGCAAGAAATAGCGTTTTAAAACGTAACTGAACATACATATGAGATTTACACACTAATAACTGAAAATTTTGACAATGGTCACACTTCTAGATCGGCTTCTTCGAAATAGTGAAAATTTTGAAAAGAAAAATCCTTTTACCTCCTAGATTTCCGAGTCGAGGTAAACACTTCCTACAGGAAACGTTTACAGCAGGACCTGACAACGGTAAGGTACCTGTGTGTATATCTTTGAATCTTTTGTCCACATGACATCAATTCTCTTTTGAAATCTGGAACCATTAAACGAAATATGATAGACTGCAATGTCTCTGGCGGAGGCAACGTATGTTCCGCATGCAATATGTCGGAATATGCAATATAAATAAAATGGTCACATAGACGTTTGTACCCTAATGCTCGTTCATGGATGTCAAGGAATTAATGTATAGTATAGCGTCTATAAGAAGGATAAACTGATGCAAGATATCCATTTGCCGTCGGGTACATTCCATAGAACTCTAAAAGTACGTTGATATTCGTAATAGTTTTGGATGTGCCCTTTGATCGTCTTTATATGCAGTGCTTACTGCATAACCTCCTGTAACTTTTAAGGTAAACTGGATATATAATCAGTTAACAACTGCTCATTTATAATATTGCCTTCTGTATAATACAAGCCTACTAGGCTTGTCCCTCCATACTTTTACAATTCCATAACTTTAAAACATAACTAAAAAACAAAGATCATTGGCAACGCCGACTGTTATTCTTCCTTTTTACAAGCATGGCTAAAGAAATTTTTCTTCCAAGTATTTTTTTAGATACAGGGGGGGGGGGTTAAGAAATATTGTATTCCCAACTATTTCCTTAGATATATAAGATTTCATGGACTCTGCATAGTCATCTCATGTCTTATTATAATAAGAAATACTAATGCAGTCATCAGTCGCTCAGTGACAAATTGAAACCATGGTAAAGGAAATGAGTAAAAGGAAAGAAATACATGAAAATTTTAAATAATGGAATATATTACAATGACGGGAAGGCTTAGATAAGAAAGTAAATGCATCTAAGAGACAAAATTTCTCGGAAAATTATATCCATCGCAATCAAACAATGAAACACAATCAATGACTAAAATCTATTCTAATATAGCAAAACGAAAAAATAAATCAGAACGTTTAATAGGAAAACATACGTAATTAAGACAAAAATATTAAAATGATTACTGAGTAACGCCCTCATTTCTATGGAAACGAAAACTACAATGAACAAGAATCCCACCAAGTTCCTAAACTAACCTCCCGGCGTGTCGGTGAAATTGACACACGCTAAGCAAGATGAAAAGTATCAATTGAGAGAATAAAAATCAAACAACAATATTTTCTTTCTAAAAGTTTAACAAAAATGTTTTCTTTGCAAATAAAACAACAACAATATTTTCTTGCTTTTTATTCGCGTAAAATGCAAGGGAATAGAGTAGCATAGGATATGTAGGAGTGTTTTAAAAATGTAAGCTTCCTCTCCGTGCTCCATGAAAAAAATCCCTTTCAATAACTTCCTCATCTAACTGTTATAGACAGGGATGGAGCTGTTCCCGTTAAAAATCTCCTTTTGAAACGTCAATTGTAAATTCAAACTTCAAAAATATGTTTGGAAAAATTTGCGACGTTAATGAAAAAATTCAGCCCATAGTGTCAGTTGAACGCTTTCAGACTCAAATTGAAGTCATAAAAGTTAATAATAGGTTCCATTACCACTTTTGCTTTTGAGCCTCATAGAGTGCGAGTTCGGAAACCATCATCCAATACAACAATGGAAAAGGGCAATTCAATTATTCTTTTTTTTTCTTTAGAGAGAGAGAGAGAGAGAGAGAGAGAGAGAGAGAGAGAGAGAGAGAGAGAGAGATAGAACATGTTACGAATAAGATATCTTTTGTTAGCAGGGGGTTATATTGCTTGGTGTTGGCGGAAGGTTTGCAATCCCCGGAAACTCTTATTTGAAGTATACAGCTGAATTAATGACATTAATCTTAACAAATTAATAAAAAAAAACAAGTCCTATTCTTCAAACGATAATGGCAAAGGCTGGAGGCTTTCATATCTTCGTTGATTTCTTGAAGGACTGAGGCAAATCAGCAAACAGTCCAAAGCAGGGCTTCCCCGAAATTACCCTTTTATTTACATTCTTATGCAATCTACAGGTCCTACTGTACATCTGGTCTTCCTCTCGCGCTCGTGAGTCAGCATTTTTTTTTTTTTTTTATGAAAAGCGTTCTAGCAGCGATCGACGATGATGACACAGAGCAAAAACCCCTTTTAAGGAACAGAAAAAATAGAAAACTAATATTTGGAATGCATTTCCGCTATTTTTATGCTGAAGGATGAATTCGTGTTTGTATTTCATTTGCACTGGGAAAGAAATTCTAAAGACATCGCTCATAAATTAAAGGTAAACTTCACTAACAATAAGAAATTTGTGGAATAGAAAGATACTTGTCGATATTTCTATAAAATTTATAATGAATTAAGTCAGATTGCTTTAAACCATTAATTTTCCCTGCAATTCAAGATCGTATAATTGTAATAGAAAACACCACCAAATCAACCTTCTTTGCTGGTAGATGCACCGTCTGCTGTTCATCTAATCAAGAGAAAAGGATTTGTTCGTGTAATGGTAGCCCGTTTAACTTCAAATTGAATCTCGAATTTTAAATACCAAAAAGGTTCGTCAAACATAAAAGAAAGACTTTTTCAAGTATGGCCTTATACTCCCCAAGTGAATGGACTTTAAGGTTTAATTCATTTATAAGAGAGAGAGAGAGAGAGAGAGAGAGAGAGAGAGAGAGAGAGAGAGAGAGAGAGAGAGAGAGAGAGAGAGAGAGAGAGAGAGTCTGCTATTTCCCAATGTGAGGGGATTAATTAGATCTTGAGAGTTTATGACCTGAAACAGCAACTCCACCTATTTTCCAATTGAAGGAGCAAATTTTCCTTTCCATTTAAGATCTTATATCATGGCTCGAATCAAATTTTTTAGGTCTCAGTTCTTTGGAGAGTAAATTTTGAAGCCCTGGGGTTTTTCGGTGGAGAAATTTTCATCTTTTGGAGGTTTTGGGGAATGAAGTTTCCAGTCCTCGGATCTACACGGATTGTTGTTTCCCAATCACCAACATTTTTCTTTAAAAAAATTTTAATAGATTTTTTTAGGGCTACACAAAAATTATTTCAAGTTTAAATGATAATTCAAGAGTTTTTGACAAGAATAAATATATAAAAAAACATCTAAGAAACTTGTCTCCCTTCAATCTTCTTCAGGTAATATGATTAGAGGGTTTAATTACCTTTGTTAAATTGTTTATGCTTTGGTTTTTTTTTTGCTTGTTTTTATGTTCATGATGGCGGAATTCCACTAAGGCAACATTTTGGCAACATGTGGCATGCTACATTGTCGCAGATGACAAGTGTGTTTCAACCAGTTCAACACTAGGCAACATGTAGCATGCGACTCTGTGGCATGCTTCATGTAGCAACATGTTGTCTATATTAGGTGACGCATGGGACATGATTCAAAGTTTTGCCTAATGTAGCCTAAAGGTGAGTTTGTGAGAGAACAAGTCTTGTGTTTTTCCTGAGCAGTGACGTCAATCTGAACCCAGCTGAGTTCATTGACTAACTGATTTGGAGAAAATTCGCTGATCCTTTAACATTTCAATCAGTTGGTAGGAGACAACAAAGATGTGGTAAGTGCTGTGTTTGGTTACAAAAAATCATGATCGACATCGCCAAGAAAAAGGCTATTCATCTTACAGATTTCCAAAGGATCCATCTTTTTGCAACACTTTAGTTAATATGTGCAATAGGAAAGATGATTTCAACGTGAAGAATGCAAGAATATGCTCAGTTTATTTTGTCCTTGGTGATTTTGGAGAAAGCCTTAGATATTTACTTTTAGATTATCATCCTAAAAATGCTGGCAAACTGAAAGATACGGCTGTGCCAGGCTACCAGCCACCCATTGAGATACTACTGCTAGAGAGTTATGGGTTCTTTGACTGGCCAGACAGTGCTACATTGGATCCTTCTCTATGGTTACGGCTGGCTTTCCCTTTACCTACACATACACCGAATAGTCTGGTCTATTCTTTACATATTCTCCTCTATCCTCATACACCTGACAACACTGAGATTACCGAACAATTCTTCTTCCCTTAAGAGATTAACTACTGTACTGTAATTGTTCAGTGGTTACATTCCTCTTGGTAAAGGTAGAAGAGACTCTTTACCTATGGTAAGCAGCTCTTTTGGGAGTAGAGCACTCCAAAATCAAACCAATGTTCTCTAGCTTTGGTAGTGACATAACCTCTGTATTATGGTCCTCCACTGTCTTGGATTAGAGTTATCCTGCTTGAGGGTACTCTCAAGCACTCTTTTCTATCTTATGCCTCTTCCTCTTGTTTTTTTAATGTTTTTATAGTTTACATATGAAAGATTTATTTTAATCTTGTAACTGTTCTTAAAATATTTATTCTTATTGTTCATTACTTCTCTTGCAGTTTATCAATTTCATTATTTCCTTTCCTCAATGGGCTATTTTGCCTATTGGAGCCCCTGGGCTTATAGCACGCTGCTTTTCCAGCTAGGGTTGTAGCTTAATAATAATAATAATAATAATAATAATAATAATAATAATAATAATAATAATAATAATACAAAGGATATAACTCCAGGTAAATATTGTTTGTTTGATATATCAATAGAAGAGTATTTCAGCTGGCTTAGCCTATTTTGGAAAGGAAATTATGTTAGAGACTCAATTACAATATTTACCAAATGTCTCATAAGACATGTTTGTAAAGCTTTCAATTCAGATCTGTGCATGCCCCTTTTGTATAATCATCTTATTTGATTAGTCTATACCTATGCAACTTTTTTGCTTGATATAATTTTCATGAAAGTTATTTTGCTTAAGTCTCTTATCAACTCATCATATTGTTTTTTAACTATTTTTTTTTATTAGGTCCATTGTTATAACCTAAAATACCTAGGCTTACAACATACAGACGAATACATCTAGCCTATATACTTTTATGGGACCCGGAAAATTTATGACATAATTCTCTCTCTCTCTCTCTCTCTCTCTCTCTCTCTCTCTCTCTCTCTCTCTCTCTCTCTCTCTCTCTCTCTATATATATATATATATATATATATATATATATATATAATGTATGTATGTATATATATATACATATATACATACATACATATATATACATACATATATATACACATACATATATATATATTATATATATGTATATATATATACTGTATGTATATATATATATATATATATATATATATATATATATATATATATATATATACATATATGTATATATATATATATATATATATATATATATATATATATATATATATATATATATATATATATTCCAGCGCAGGAGAGAAAGGTTCATTTCTTCAACAATTTTAATTTTTTCCTTGACTTGAGAGGGGTCCGGTTGATACTTTCAGAAGGGCAGGGAGGAAATTCCCTCACACCCCCTCCCCAACTCCCAGGGGCCAGTTGGAGGCTGCTGTTGCCTGGTGGTGTTGCCCGCGGCCGCCTTCCCACCAGTCGAGTCGCGAGAAGGAGTCGGTGTTGACGGCAACCAAATGAATTGGTTAAGTCAAGGACCTTGGGTCAAGTAAAGCAAAAGACTTTCAGGGTCACTATGGGAATTGCTTGCCCACACCCATTCTATATCTCTTTCACGACCGTGTGCTCTTGAGGACCCTGTTATCTCTAGGTACTAGTGTGTCTCCTACGGTAAAGATAGTTAAGAACCTCATGTTTGATTCTTTTTTTTTATTTCTTCCATATTTCTATGAGCAACCCAAATCAGCCAACATAAAGAAGGATAAGATAATTTCGTTCTGTTTAATGAAAGTACACATTCAAACAAGAAAGCAAGTACAACTTTTTGAATCTTTTATTATGAAACTGACTAGTTTATTAGTTATCCATATATATTATTTTGACTTCTCTCAGAAGCTATATTTAAAAAAGAAAAAAAAAAGAAAAAAAAAACATGCGATACAGGACAAATAAAGCAATAACTAAATAAAGTAAATTCACATAATGATGTATGTTTTAGCAGCGTCTTTCACAGTGACTTCTTTTTGTGGTCGTAAATAAAATTGATTTCCATCCATACACGGAACACATTGTCTCTGTCAATCGTTAGATTAAAACGCCAGACCAGATGAAGAGCGTCTTAATTTGGAGTAAAACAGCTTCCTTATTCTCCAGTCTAGTGCGGTCAAATACTGGCTGATGATTTATTTTTACCTGAACCTCAATAAGAAGAGGACTTCATGCGTTGAATTGTCTTGGTCAGAGAAGGTCTAAATGAGCTTAGTTCATCTACTATCTATTTCAAGGCCCATAATACCTTCCTTTTTTTTTCTTTTTTTTTTTTAAATATAACTAGGCTTCTGATTAATGTGAAACCGGAACCACCTGAGTTGAGACACTTACCTAATTAAGAAAAATGGATTCAAGCATCTACTCCGCATTATTGTCTTACGTTTATATCGAGAAATATGATTTCAATTTTGTGGGCATGGTGAGAACGGAAATTTAGACCTGGCAACTAGCCCAGAATGACTTGTGTTGATCATGACGTTAGGCCTCATTTATGTATGGTTATCAAATAATATACAAGTTGTAGTGAATTGCACTGCTCTTTGGTGTAATCTAAAGATACTGATTAGTAGGTATTTGTGAATAAACTAATTCTAGCCTCACTTGTGTTTATTATTTAATCAATATGCAATTTTTACGAAAAAGAAGACAAAAATTAAAAAAAAAAACTTGGATGGTAGTCAGGGAGGTGATCGCGCTGGGGAAGGTATATGTCTGTTAGATACAGGCTTTGACAGGGCTCCTGCTAACACCTTGCTTACTGCCTACTATAGACATTTTGTATCATGTCTAGAATGCTTCACCATTGTCCACAAGGTTGTCGTAATGCTTTTGTAGTGCGACATTTAGCATACTACGAGAGGGAACGACACTACAATAAACTGTAGATTGGATTGAATAAGTTGGTATCATGTCATCTTTAATGGCGTACCCTCACCGACATGTATAGTTGAATTTTATGCGTTATAAGATTCTCTCTCTCTCTCTCTCTCTCTCCTCTCTCTCTCTCTCTCTCTCTCTCTCTCTCTCTCTCTCTCTCTCTCTCTCTCTCTCTCTGTATATATATATATATATATATGTATATATATATATATATATATATATATATATATTTGTATATTTATATATATATTTACTTATTTAATATATATATATACACACACACACACACACATATATATATATATATATATATATATATATATATATATATATTCTACTTCAGTCTAGCAACTTTATTCATCAAAATGTTAGCTGCTATACTACTATTTAAGTACAATAAACTTAATGTTAATAAAGTATTACTATCCTTTCACCTTCATCCAGTCCTCAGCCATATTAAACACATAATGATTATATCATGTGTGCACCCTTAACTTCAACCCACTAATCACTACATAATAAGATAAAAGAAAATGACTACGTACCTATATTGAAAAATAGAAACACCTTATCTCTATCTAAAGTATATATATATATATATATATATATATATATATATATACATATATATACATATATATATATATATATATATATATATATATATATATATATATATATATAATTTCTTGTAGTGAAATAACGATAACCATACACAAAGGGGGCGTGGCAGTTGTAAACGTCACTGGGCACCACGTCATGATCGACAGACGTCATTCTGCGCTGGTTGCCAGGTCTTAATTTCCGTTCTCACCATGCCCACAAAATTGAGATGACATTTCTCGAAATAAAGTAAGACAACAATGCAAAGTAGATGTTTGAATCCATTTTTCTTAATTAGGTCGGTGTCTCAAATTCTGGTGGTTTCGGTTTCACATTAATCAGAACCCTAGTTCATTAGTTATATTTAAAAAGACGGGTGTTATGGGCCTTGAAATAGATAGTAGTTAACCGATTTTTACGTGTAATTATTCGACTAAGATTTGCTTGTTGTTCACTAGACGTCAAATCGAAATCCTGGTTTTGCATAACTGAGTACCTTATAAAAACGATAAAAAAACTCACCATTTTGAGTAATTTTAGTGACAATTATCATAATGTTTTTCAGAATTTTTTACTTCTGATCAACAAGCTTAGCATTATTAGTATCAGTAGGTTTAATGCTGTGACCATCTATAAAACGTTTATAATGGGACCTGTTTATTGCTCGGTTGCGAAAATACCCACAAAGCTACATGTAGATTTAGAAATAATTAAATAACACACACACACATATGTATATATATATATATATATATATATATATATATATATATATATATATATATATATATATATAAAACACTCGTAATTTTCATCAATGTAAATATCAACCACGATGGGATTTGATATCAAATTCTACCTTTGGGAATGTACGCTCTTGATAGCTCAGTTGGTAAGAGTCACGTGATGCTGGGAATTTTTCGAACAGGAGGCATAGGTTCGAATCCCTGCCCAGCCATAACTATTTATTATAAATAAGTTTCGACTGAATATACATACCTAAAGGTATCATTCGATATTAAATGCCATTGTGGTTGTTTTTTATATACACAAATATATATATATATTTATATATATATATATATATATATATATATATATATATATACATATACTGTATATGTATATGTAAATATATATATATATATATATATATATATATATATATATATATATATATATATATATGTATATGTATATATATATATATATATATATATATATATATATATATACATATACTGTATATGTATATATATATATATATATATATATATATATATATATATATATATATATATATATATATATATATATATATATATATATATATATATATATATATATATATATATATATATATATATATATATATATAATATATATATATATATAATATATATATATATATATATATATATATATATATATAGAGAGCCGTTACTGGTCCACTGCTGAGCAAAGGCCTTAGACATGTCCTTCCACTTGCCTCAATATGTTCCTAGACATGTTGCCTGCGATTTTTAGATGTCACTAGACATTACATGTTAATTGCGAACGTAAAGTAACATGACCAATATGTATGTATGTATATATATATATATATATAT
>NC_090730.1:85328424-85340924 GCF_036898095.1 Palaemon carinicauda | reverse complement strand
TTCAGTGTAACCTTTTCTAAATGATTCATACACTGCAATAAGCTGAATTTTGGTTCAAGACACAATACAATTGTGTTCAAAATCTAGGATACTTTTCACTTTAGTAAACCATATCTAGGCAATGCTGATCTCTTTATCATTGCTATAAGTTTTGACTAATTATAATAACAATAACATCAGGTACCATTTTTCTAATGGAAGAGTTCTTCGCGGACGACATTGGAGGACTTAGTGACCAAGTATCAGCTATTTGCATAAGATGACATGATCATAACAAAAGCTCTTAGGAAGGATAGAACCAGTATACTTTCGAGAAGTAACCACCTAGCCGGCAATGGGCTAAGAACAGTAGCCTAGATTACGAGGTTGACAAACATAAGCCACAAGGAATGTGTTTTAAACGACCACTGACAAAAACTAATTCAGAATGCATGTAACGCAGATCATTTACTTCCTTGTACACTTCCAACCTATCCTCACGAAAGAGCCAGGTTACAAGTTAGACAAAAAAGGTGGGAAGAGAAAAAGAGTCTGCTTACAAGATGAAAAGACAAAAAGAAAGAAAGAGAGAGAAAGTGAGAGATTTACTGTGGTAGAATAGTAATAATATAATACTATGGTATAGTATAATAATAATGACTGATGTTATAGTATAAGAATAATTACTGTTAGTAAAATTTCATAAGAAATGAAGCTATACATCATACAATACACCCTAGTGAAAGAATGATAGGGAACCTGTCAATTTATGTTATTGATATCAAATGTAATTAATACATGACCACAAATCTATCATTTCTTTCTATTAATTTACAAATAACAATAATTTGGAGAGAGAGAGAGAGAGAGAGAGAGAGAGAGAGAGAGAGAGAGAGAGGTATATCCTCTCTCTCTCTCTCTCTCTCTCTCTCTCTCTCTCTCTCTCTCTCTCTCTCTCTCTCTCTCTATATATATATATATATATATATGTATATATATGTATCTCTCTCTCTCTCTCTCTCTCTCTCTCTCTCTCTCTCTCTCTCTCTCTCTCTCTCTCTCTCTCGTGGGAAAATGTAAAGGCCGCACTTGCAAAGTGCAACCAAGAACGCTGGTTTTATCTTGGAAGAAGAATGAATGATAAGGGCACATTCACTTAAAACCGATGGACTATTGTTGCCTTAAACATCGAATCAAGTGTTGAAGGACGTTGCAGTTATGGGGTGAGAAAGTGACCATACTGAATACTGATAAATGCTACCAAATGGCTAAAGGAAAGGGAAAGACTTTTTTTAAATCAAATTTTCTCTTTAATTACATAAGTATCATTTTCAGGGTCTATCCATTTTTCTCTGAATCGAACTTCATACCTTATATTTCGATACAAAATAAGTAAATTGGGGACGAACATAAAATTATACCGAAAAATTATTAGCGCTTTGTTATCAGAATTTTAGCCTGTCCCATTGTACTGATTTTAGCTATCAATGAAAATTTATACACTAATATTAATTCTATTCTTTGAATTCAAGGGTTCTTTCTCAGAAATTCAGAAATTATGGAAAAATCGCGGAACTGCAAACCGAAAAAATCACGTCCCTCTCCCACGTCGATTCTACCTGTGTATTGTTACAGTTTCTAACAAGAGTATACATATGCACATACACATAAAAATTATGGTTATTACCGCATTTTCAAAATGTTTACAAAATACAAAAATATTCCGGAAACGTCCTCATTATGCAACAATAAAATGTTGATATATGCTTGGAATTATTCACAACGAATCACACATATAAAACCTACGCGTTTTATAATTTTCATATAATTTTACAGGTAGTAAGTTGGCCAGGGCACCAGCCACCCGTTGAGATCCTACCGCTAGACAGTTATGAGGTCTTTTGCTTAGCCAGACAGTTCTACATTGGATCCTTCTCTCCGGTTACGGTTCATTTTCCCTTTACCTACACACACCCCAAATAGTGTGGCCTATTCTTTACATATTCTCCTCTGTCCTCATACACCTGACAACACTGAGATTAACAAACAATTTACCAAGGGGTAAACTACTGCACTGTAAATGTTCAGTGGCCACTTTCCTCTTGGTAAGGGTAGAATAGAATCTTTAGCTATGGTAGGCAGCTCTTTTAGGAAAGGACACTCCAAAATTAAACCATTGTTCTCTAGTCTTGGGTAATGCCATAGCCTCTCTACCATGGTATTCCACTGTCTTGGGTTAGAGTTCTCTTGTCTGAGGGTACACTTGGGCACACTGTTTTATATTACTCTTCCTCTTTTGTTAAAGTGTTTATAGTTTATATAGGAGATTTTATTTTAATGTGGTTACTGTTCTTAAAATAATTCATTTTTTCTTGTTTCCTTTCATCACTGGGCTACTTTCCCTGATGTAGCACCTGGGCTTATAGCATATGCTTTTCCCACAAGAGTTGTAGCGTAACAAGTAATAATAATAATAATAATAATAATAATCATAATAATAAAACCGTTTCCATAATCATTACAATGACATTCTGGCCGGTATGTGTTGAAATCAACGCCATACCTTTACATGAAACATGTTACTGAATGAATGAATTGCTTATAATTGATAAAAGTATTTCTCTTTTTATATATATATTCAGTTTCTAGTCATCTGAATTTCATAAGCATGTATGACGTATTGGAATCAATTTAAAATCAACCCTACTTTTACATAATTTACTCACTATAGAGATGAAAATATATAAAACTTGATCAACAACCTGCCATGTTAAAAACTATTTACTTTACATTTGCAAAGTGTATGAACGAACTATACCTTTGCAAGGAGTTTCACAAAGCAGAGAAAAAAATCTGCATATCCTTTTCAATAAATTGCCGTTCTATTGTTCCAAGTCTGGAGCAATTTTATGACCCATCGCCCCAAACACAGGATTATCCAGTGCACCGAAAATGAATGTATCTATCTCACGTCATCTACACACGGTTACATTTTAACACAGGAGTGAGAAGATAAGTCACCACGTTTGTTAAAATTTTTAGCCAATTCTATTTCAAGTCTATTTTAATCTTTATGGATGAAAGGAACTTCTATACTGACATGGCTGGCTAGGTAATCTCGATGCCACAATGATTTACAGTTTCGATTGTTAAGTTCCCTTGGCTTAGGATATAACCATCTTAATTTCTTTCTGATTTTCTATAAGAAATTACATTCCTAGACTTTTAAAAATGTGTGTTGGATTTGCTATTTCCAGCGCAAAATATGATAGCTGGATTATCATGAAATTATCTTCCCATTTACTGAATCTTTTCCTGCACCATGCTTTCTTACTTGCTTATTTCAATCTTAAACTCACAATTGCTACCCTAAAACTGCTGTGGCAGTCGTAATATAATGCACCGATTTCACTTATTTATATTTGGAACTTTTACGACACTTCATGCAGTCTTAAGATTTTATGCTTGTTGACTTTAATCTTGAGCCGAACCCTGGCTCTGCGATCTGCTAGGCGCTTTACTTCACTTCTTTCGATCTAGGGTGTCATCCATCAATGAATAGTAAGATTTTCCATTGGAACCTCTTCATTCCAGGAATCTATTGACCTACTTCTAACTAGCACTGCAGAATTGTGCAAGTATAATGCAAAACTGTTTTACTGAAGGGTACGATTTCTCATTTGATAATAGGGAAATATTGACATATCTGTCATCTGACTTCAAGTTTCAAAGCTTATAGGAAATAAACATAAGGTCTAAGGGACGAGTCCATTGGATTACCTCCTTATCCGACTATGCTCAGCACTGATCAGCATGGCAGGCCACCTCTACGATTCTGTAGTTGAAAAAGGAGCCTACTCATATTTCTGTACAGCGCAGAATCAAGTTTTTAAAGAAATTTCCATCATAAATAAGACCAATCAATGCTGTGTTTGTTTCCACCTCTAACAACTTTTCAGGTTAATAGACAATTCTGTTAACCGATAAATTCCTACTATTGCAAAGAAGGGAAACATAAGTTTCTTGCCACCTGCGTAATTACAAAAGCACACTGTACGGCCATTAAGATATCCGACATTAACGCTGACCCTTATCATATGAAAAATGATGGAATGTGACTTATAAATCATGCTGTTCTATTACAAGTATTCAAAATATTGAGTCACGATCAACTTTGGATTGAGGTTTCAAGTATATGGGCATATCGTGATTAACCAAGTTCAACATAAGGACACAAAATAGCCCCTACATGAACTAATATAGCTTTCATGAAAGTTGGCAGGAGTAATTTAATTTTTTGGAAGAGCCATTGCAATAACGATTTGGGGAAAAAAGTCCATGTTTTATTTTTACACATTTTGAATTAACAGAAAATAAATCATAGACACTTACTTTCCAGTTGAAAATAAAACATTTCTGGAAAGATTTGTAACGTTGAATATATTTTTCTTCATTGTCGTATAACGCAGTCAAAGAGGAATGAGGAAGTATAAGACTTCTAGATTTGAATTACACCGAAACTCAAGTAAAAATTAAGTTTACAATGTCATATATATATATATATATATATATATATATATATATATATATATTTATTTATTTATTTATTAATATATACTTATATTATATATTTATATATATATATATATATATATATATATATATATATATATATATATATATAAATATATATACATATATATGTGTATGTGTGAGTCCGTTCTTTATATGAGAGTTATAACGCTATTTAAACTGAGCAGAAAGCGAAAATAAAATGGTTTACTTCTTCTAAAATTTTTATATATATGTTGATGGAAATCCCTGGAAGCAATTTCCAATAAAATATAGCACAAGTGTCTTCGAAACCTTTTGCATGAAAGAAACATTCGGTCTCGGTCTAACTTTGGTCTGTCAGGATAAGGAATTATTATTGAGTCTCACAGAATACGTCAGACTAAACTTCGACTAAACTTCCATAACGATGAAAAAAACATTCCTTCTTTTCTATGGAAATGGAATTCTTTTGCTGATTTTCCAAGAATAATGGTTATTCCTATTCACTGGTGTAGCAAAATCAAAGGAGGACCAAATACCCAGTTTTAAAGGAAATTCGGCCTAAAATAATGTATTTGCTCATTTCCTGATATATTGCTATTGCTATTCAATTGGGATTATATCCTTTCGCATGCACACCTGATTACTGAGACAATCAATATGCTCTAGAGGCACTCATCACGTATATACTCGGAACTAAATATAGATATCATTGTCAATCCCAGTCCCATCCCATCTCCAATGTAATTCGACTGTAAAATCAGCTTTAAAGTATCGTCTTAGACACTTCTAAACAAAACCCATCGTCCTGTTCACTATAATTAGACAAACACTTTGCTCCTATCATAAGAATTTCTAATCACTCTCCACAACTTATCTGATGTCATATATATTTTCAATACCCTTCATATTCCCCCGACTCTATCTGAAGATTTTTTTTTCTTTTGGTCCATGAATGCATTATACAGCTTTTAATCTTTACATTCAAATGTTTCACATACTATTTTATGACGATGACTTGTTCCACACACGCTCACATCATCTAAACACACAGATGACAGAAAGAAGAATCGGGGAAGAGCAGTGTCCCTGTCTTAAATTATAATCCAATCAAATGCTTCGCTGGTATACTAGGTGATGTTCTTCTAAAAATGTTATGGTCGCCTTTATCTCCTTCACTGAACCTTTCCCTCATCAAGTAACACATTACACAACATTGTTAGCCACTTAGTCATAAAAACACCCCTAGTGGTATTTCAGCATTTCAGTCATAACTCAATGAACTGGTATCTTTCCATTCTCCTGCTATTTAATGGCTCGTCTGGATTTTCAACAGTAATTTGCACATGTATTCTCAACCTCGCATTACTCTTGTCCTCACATTTGTGCTGAACTTGGAATCTCATCTATCTTCCACAATGAACAATTCTTTAAAATGTTAACTCCATCTACACAAGACTGCATCAACTTTCGACATTATCGCTCCATTTGCATTTGTTTATTAAACTTTCTTTCAATATTTACTAGTCACCACAAATAACTTATTCACCCCAAGTTCTTGTTTACCTTATCATATTCATTACTTGTTTTCTTCTTCCTGGCTACCTATTTCATCTTCCAGTATATCTACACTACGGTCATATCCTATGTCATGTCACTGTACCTTAAATGATCTCCCATTTTCCTTTACAAAATCTTACATCTTCCAACATCATTGCTTAAAAGTTTTTTATTCCATCTTCCTATCTTGATTGACCCCTCACTATTCCTCTGCCACCATCATATAATTTCATAGTAACTTCATATTCTACCACAGTGCCTTTAATTCTACATTTATTGTCAATAGGAAAAGAATGGTGGAATTGCAGAACATGAAGGATGGCTAAGCTAGTAAATCTGAACACAAAAGAAGTTAAAATAATATAAGATGGAGTATTATGTTAATGCACTAAATAACTATGGAGAGTGTCTTGAAGAATGTGTTTAAAAAGAGGCTTGATTCCGAAGAAGAGCTCAAATAAGAATACTTATTGTAATATGTCCGAGCATATTGTGCAGGAGTGCCGTTAGGTGATAACTGAGAGCGAGGTGAATGCAACTAACTTTTATTTCAATGGATCATGAGTTTATATATAAGACATTCCGAACAAGTATGTCACAAAAATTCAAACAAAACAATTCATGGACAGGAAGGCTTAAACAGGTTGCTATCAGTGTGAGGGAAGAAAAATATATGCGAAAAACAAATACTATTACAGTGTACGAGTGTGTGTGAAACACGTGCAGTATATGGCTCCCCACCAAAAAAAGACATACATGTTAAATAGGTCACCCTGCTCTGGAGAGGCAGGAGATATGCAGGATTAAAGTGATGAATGGAGACCCAGTCTTCTTTGCCACAGATGTTAAGTAAGAACGCCTTCGTTGCTTGAGGGATCACGAGGAAAGGGCTGTAGTTTGCTGATGTTATTGAGCAGGAAAACGTGCGATGCCTCGTACAAATCTGTCGGTATGGATTGCTTCACGCAACATGACAAAGGCGGTGGAAATTGTCGGAGGAAGTTGTCGACGAAAAAAATTTCAGCTGACAAAATATCCAAGGGGTCAGAGGCATGTGGTCCATGCAAACGATGAAGGGCGTACGTTCTAAGAAAGGGTGAAAGTGATGGACTACCAGAGGTATCGACGAGTTAGAGTGTGTGTTTAATAGCCATCTGTGAGCAACATCAACCAGGTGGTGGTAATGTGAGAGGAAATCCGCGCCAAGGATTGGCAATGTGACATCAGCAACGAAACTCTTCCAGTGATATCTGATGCTTCCAAACGATAATGTAAGGTTTTATAACCGTATGTGGGTATCGCAGATCCACTGGCAGCTACCAGACGGACGTTGGCAGATTTAGACAGACTATGTCGTGTCCTGGAGAGTGGCCTCGGAATAAGAGAACAGCAAGCACCCATGTCTACCAAAAATTGCATGCCTGTACTGGCATCATGTAAAATGAAAAGATTAGTCACAGGGGAGGCCATCGTGGCCTACTCGCATGTTTCTTGGCCACTGACAACTGTTTGCATATTTCTTTACAGCAGCCCTGAATCTGGAGTAGTAGTAGCATAACTGTGGCTCATGTGCATCAGTATGTGGCTGTAGAGGTTGTTGGTTGGGGCATGAGCAAGTAGGGGGTGGTGGGAGCTTGTGGCCACTCCGGAACATCACGGGGTGGCCGTCAGTGTCCTACCACATATTCGTCAGCTTCGGTCGATCTTGATTAGTTGTCCTCTTGGTCAGGAGTGGCGGCGTTGATGGATGTCTTGAAAGTGTTGAAGTGGCTGTCCATATGGGCGTCAACTTTGGTCATCAGGTCTTTCATGGACAAAATATCGACAGAGCGTACGGGTTCCGGTAAGCGTCGTACCCAAGGGGCACAAAGTAGGTTCACCTCACGAGGAGAGCCATCTGCAGCAGGTTGCAGGCGAGCGATACTTGTCATTTCCCTGAGGGCGAGCGAAGCCTTCTGGTCCCCCAACGGCTGTTGACAGAGCTGAAAATGTTTAGCTATATGCGTGGCTGGTGATATCCAGTAGGCCTACTGCTCCAGGAGGTATATTTTGACGGCTTTTTACACTATTGGGGTGTCACTTTGGTAGCAAAGCCAATCGGTGATTTCCGGGAAAGAGTCCGTGGGGATCACCGTGAGAACATAGTCTGCTTTGGTGCTTGTCTGAGTCACGTCCTTGATGCGAAACTATTTTTCGGCATACTGGAATCAGGTGAACGCTTCTCCGCTGTCAAAGGGTGGCAGTTTCATTGAGGCAGCGTGTGTTGAAGAGGCATGTGTGGTGGGAAGCATCTTTAAACAGCAGGCCGCAGCAGTGAAGGGGAAGGCAAGTCAACTATGTACAGGAATGCTGTTAGGAGATAACTAAGTTTATATACAAGCAGTTCTGAGCAAGAACATCACAAAAATCGAAACAAAATAATTCATGAACAGACACGCTTAAACAGGTTGTTATCAGTGCAAGGGGAGAGCGATGTATACAAATAACAGAAGTACCATTACAATATACAAGTGTGTGTGAAACACGTACAGCACAATATACAAAAGAGAGTCACTGGTTTTGTGTGAAAAGTGTGGTATGTCTCTGTAGATATTCTGCATCTTTAATAATGGAGTAAAGCGAGAGGCAAAAAAAAGAAAATGTGAATAGAATATGGAATGACGGATCTTTACAGATAAAACAGTATTGGTTGGGGATAGTGCAGGAAACTGAAAAAGCTGTTATAAGAGTTTTAAAGGATCTGGTAGAGGAGATAGTTCAGAGTAAATCCGAGCAAGAGAAAGTTAATGAGAGTAAATGAAAATGAGGATGATGAAACAATGAACATTGGTATAGAAAGAATATTAAAAATGGCTGACACGCTTACATTTTTTTATTGATTATACCTTATGATAGAAAGTGGAGAGAAGTGGTTCACAGAATAGGAGAAGAAAGAAAGGTAACAGGATGTGGGTACATAGTTTGAGTTGTCAGTTTTGAAATATGAATGTTGAATGGAAATAAATACCAAAGGTTAAAGCTGTTGAGATGAACAGCATGCTGGTCAATGTGGTGTATGAAGGATTGCTTTGGTGAAAAATGTGGGTACCCAAAGTGGTATAAAGATTATCATGGGTGAAAGTGTGGATATGAGTATTTTGAAGTGGTTGGATCAAAAGGAAAATATGGACAACACCAAATGAGTGAAAAAGAGTAATTCAGAATTGCAAATGAAAATGATGGTCGGGAGTGTTGAAAAAATGGTGTGATCGACTTATTGGAAAGGAGGGGCCTTTTAATGACTGCACAATAGGGTTGAATGGAGCTCTAAGTGTGAGCAGGTTCCATGCAATACCACCGAGTCTTGTGTGATATATGGGGCAACCATACTCAACAGAGCAAGAAACGAACGAGAGTGGTGGGCACTTGGTTTTAAGTGGATTTCCTTGCAGGTGCTGTTTCCACAAGATCACCGGCTTTATTTTTTTCTCAACTCTGCTACACCTCCTTACCCTCTCTCTCTCTGTCTCTCTTTCTCTCTCTCTCTTTCTAGTTGAATTGGTGTACATCACATGTTGTATCTGAAATAAATCTGACTTTTTTTTCCACACCACCATGAGGTGAAATTTAAGGCATGTCTTCTGTATTAAGGTTTCCCTCATCCTAAATGTGCCATATGAGCGGGGTCCTCCTATTCTCATTTGCCAGACACTGCCGCTACACACATTGTGATACTCATACTCTCGCGATGGACCATTCCCGTGCTTTAAGCTAACCATATGGCCACCTTCATAGACAAGGTAAGGCAGTTATCTATAACATGAACAGGTACTTCTTTGTAGAAAAAAGCAGAGAGAAATGAAATTATGGAAATATACCAATATATATATAAATATATATATATATATATATATATATATATATATATATATGTGTGTGTGTGTATACATACATATATATATATATATATATATATATATGTATGTATGTATGTATGTATGTATATGTGTATATATATATATATATATATATATATATATATATATATATAGAGAGAGAGAGAGAGAGAGAGAGAGAGAGAGAGAGAGAGAGAGAGAGAGAGAGAGAGAAGAGAGTATGGGGGAAGGGTTGAAGAGCGGGCCAGTGAGCTGTTGAGACGTGGCACCAGTGGGGGAATAAGTTTAAAACCAGGTGCCCTTCCCTATTGTCCTTTTCTCGCTGTGATGAGTTTAATGTTGTGAGAGTATTACTGCACAGAGGATTCATTCAAAATTCAGTTGCCGTGATATATTTTGTTCTTCTCCGGAGCCACAAACTGTTATAGTCAGGCTGCTTAGCAACATTATAAGGAAGAGTGGACAAAAGCACCATTTTGGGTCATGTCTCATTAAACTATGTACAATAGATTTAGGACCGTGGCCAAGAAATACAAAATGTTTTTCAATTTTCATTGTGAAAAATGAAAATAGCATTTTCATGCCAAAAGGACCTGTAAACCGATCAAACGAGAAACAAGCTTTTTCAACAAAATTCATACGCAACTGTGTGTTAATAACAATACATTAATGTTCCTAGTGGTTGTAAAAACATGCTGTTTCTTGTGCCATATGATGACTACACGGAAATTCATGTGCAATAATAACATTACTGTGTCTATTGGTATATCATATTTCTAAAACATGTCACAGATATTTTTTTTCGCAATTTATGTCCTGAAAATCTCATTTTATTTGAGCTCAGAAAATGGTTAGTCCTCAGTAACATGATGCACGATTTGTATTTGCGTAAATTTTGTGATAAAAAAAATGCCCTATTTTTGTTGGCCACAGTCATAAATCTATTGCATCTGATATAATTGAACTCCAAAATAAAAATGGCGCTTTTGTCCAGCTGTTCCCCTTTTTCTATAAATAAGACTAAGCCGCCTGTTAGGCAAAACGGCTTAATGTTGGAAACACACATACATTCTATATATATATATATATATATATATATATATATATATATATATATATATATATATATATATATATATATATATATATATATATATATATATATATATATATATATATATATATTATATTACATAATTGTAAGCATCATCATTACAAGAAAAGATGTATTGCTAGCTGGGAAAGCATAATGCTAAAAGCCCAAATGCCACACTAGAGAAAAAAGGCCTAGTGCAGGAAAATAACGGAGAGGTAAAGAATAAAACATAGAAGAGGGATAAATAAAATAAATCACGTTAAGGAAACTATTGATGTGAATTAAACAAGAAACATAAATTGCGAAATATATTTGCATTAGCCTTTTCAATAAAAAAAAATACATTTACACCGAGTTAGAACATTGGATGTTCAGCTGATTCAATTGATTGGTTACGCAAACACACACACACACACACACATATATATATATATATATATATATATATATATATATATATATATATATATATATAGTAGGTTAGTCAGGTCACCAGCCAGTCAGCCATCTGTTAAAATACTACCGCTAGAGAGTTTTTGGGTCCTTTGACTAGCCTGACAGTACTACATTGGATCCCTGTCTCTGGTTATGGCTCATTTTTCTTTTGCCTACACACACACCGAATAGTTAGGCTTATTCTTAACACATTTTCCTCTGTCCTCACACACCTTAAAACACTGATGATACCAAACAATTCTTCTTCGCCCGATGGTAAAAAGAGTCTCTTTAGTTATGGTAAGCAGCTCTTCTACGAGGATACTCAAAAATCAAACCATTGTTCTCTAGTATAGGGTAGTGCCATAACCTCTGTACCATCCACAATCTTCAGTTAGAGTTCTCTTGCTTAAGGGTACACTCGAGCGCACTGTACTATCTTATTTATCTTTTTATGTTTCTAAGTGTTTATAGTTTATATATGAAAGACATTTTAATGTTGTTAATGTTCTTATAATATTTTATTTTAATTGATCATCACTTCTCTTGTATCTTGCTTATTTCCTTATTTCCTTTCTTAAATGAGTTATTTTTCCCTATTTGAAGCCTTTGGGATTATAGCCTCCTGCTTTTCCAAAAAGTATATATATATGTATATATAAATATATATATATATATATATATATATATATATATATATATATATATATATATTATGGCTAGCGAGTTACATAAACTCCCGAGCTCCAAACTCGCCTGTTTATTTTTATATAAATCTGATACACTTGAATAATACCCGAGCTCTGAGAATATTACATAGCTCCCAGACAGCAATATACTGTGTATGAACATTGAATATCCAAAGGTCTCTTATGCTACTCTCAAACAAAAACTGGGGGATTATATTATAAGAACTATTAAAAACGAACCTCTTATTTTGGTTCTTAGTCAGGGATTACAAGCAAGCATTAATAAAATTATTGGTGAGCGAAATAATACAC
>NC_090730.1:85323424-85325924 GCF_036898095.1 Palaemon carinicauda | reverse complement strand
GCAAAGACCTAACGTTTAGATTCCGAACATAAGTCTGCAGTTTCACAGATAATTTCAAACAATGGAAAGGACGGGCAAGTAACCGAGTACCTCTACCACAACAACACACCTGTAAATAACTGCAGGAAAAAGAAAATAGTTACCGGAGAACTAACAGAAATTAAACTAAAACTCAAAGAGAAAACGCCGAGCAATTTCCGGAGGAATACTCAGAGCATTCAACGCGTAAACAAGCCGCGGAAACTTTAGAGTAAAGGAGGAAAAAAAAAAAAGTTTCCGTCAAGGCGAATTTACGGCGAGTCTTCTTGCGAAGAGAAATAGGCGAACAAACAAAATACACAGAACCATTAACTTTCGCTTGCTACGGTATACTAAGTTGTAAAAGAATCTTCTCTCTCTCTCTCTCTCTCTCTCTCTCTCTCTCTCTCTCTCTCTCTCTCTCTCTCTCTCTCTCTCTCTCTCTCAGACAATAAAGGGATAGTGTGAAATGACTTCTGGTTTCTCTTGAAACTTTGACTCGAGGGAGTGACCCGGGAGAGGGAAGAAATCAAGCATGCCCTTGGAAATGAGATGAGCAAATTTACTCCTTTTGGGGCTAACTATCGGTACAGTGATTTCGTTTTTCATTATTTGTTTTACCACTTTGCAACAGATATACAGAAGTGTATATGACTATAGTGAATGATACAACAGCAATCGAACCTTACAGAACAATAAAGGACAAACAATCATTCGAACAAAAGCATGAAATGAAAGCATGAGTTTAATTGGCATAACCTGATCCAATTTCTTTTGGACACTGAAAAATAAAACAGAAAGGAATCAGTTAGGAAGACAACATCCTAAATCAAGATAAGATTGCAGGAACAAAGTGAGAAAGTCTCCAAATCATCTTTATCATCATCATTATAAATTGTATGGAAGTATTTCTAGAACAATGAAGTCCATCTTGGCATTACTGTTTCTACTTCTGGTTCCCAAGGTAGGTGTTGGCTCATTTCTGACATTTTTTTTCTACATCAATTTTGAATATTTTGCCAATGCATCCCATTCCTTGATCTTACTATTGACAATCTTAGTATTTCTTATTTGTGCAAGGAATGCTTCAGCTACGTTTCACCTTAGTTTCAAATACTTAACTGTTCATATTTCACCCAGTGGTAATTAAATTGTCGGCAAGTTTGTCTAATTTATTTCTCACAAATTTGAATTGATTTAACTGCCCTTTCCTTCTGTTTAATTAAACAAAATTTCGGATTTATTTATCACTTACTTGTAAAGTAAATAAACCGATCACTAAAAATTATTGTTCAACTCTGTTCCCCTTCTTCAACAAAGATTCAAACCATTTTAATCCCCGTCTGAAGCCACTGGCGTACTTCTCCCACGCTGAAGTGATAAACATTTTCCTTCCGTCCGAAAATACCAAAGGACCTTTTCTGTATCTTAAATGATTGATCTAGTTTTGCATTTGGGCGGAAGAGATTCATCAACTTCTGTCATCAGTTAGAAATCCTTCGTCCACGTCAGCCCTTGTTTAAAACGAATGTTCATCGAGGTATTTGGCTGACCACTTTGACTGAGTTTTATTTCTCTGTAAACTAACTTTTCCTCGATGAGCTCCATTGGACTATAAAAGGTAAGTGTATACTTGTATGCATTATGAAAGCTTATATAAATATTCGCAGGCAAAATGTTTATATAGGATCCTGAGAACATACTTTATACAAAAACATATAATGAATGTGTGTATTCAAATATTAATTCATGTTACATAAGTATAAAAAAGTTAAAAAAATCTGATATAATACGACTTTACGCTACGTAAACGTGAGAACTAGTGACCTTTCTGATTCTTAAAAAGAAAAAAAAAAAAAACATTAAGTCTTAACTAGATACAAATGACAGACTAGATCATTTACTAGGAAAACGTAATCTGCACTTGACAAAGATACTAGTTACTTATTCTTTCTGACACTGAAGTTTAACTGTGTTGATTATTTGTTTGTTTGTTTTTCAACCCTCTTATAGTTATTTATTCTCACACCAAAATTTAATTAAATTAAGGACATTTAATTCTTTGTTATGTTATTATTAAAAGTGAGATTGACGATCATATTGATCAGTGTTTTCTTTCAGGCAGTATTAGATCTTTGGTAATTGTTTCTCTATTGTAAAACAAGATCTTGGATTCTGTTTTTAAATATTTGTAAGCGATGGTTGATTCTATTTGCATTGTGAAATTATAAACTTTAATATATTCACTTAAATGCATACAAATTTTGAATATTTGCATGTGAAGTGCCTCATTTGTCCAAGTTCTCTTGCCAAAACATGAAAGAAAAACATAAAACCCTGGATATAAATATTAGCCAGTGAAACTCAACAATGTCTTCCCCAAAAACAATGGAGAATTTCCGCGAAATAAAATAAACAAACCTTCGCAAAAAATAGCACGAGATATTACTAAATATAATTCGATAAAACAGAAAGAGAAATA
>NC_090730.1:85318424-85320924 GCF_036898095.1 Palaemon carinicauda | reverse complement strand
TTCAGATTAATAACTTTATACTTATTCTGCTAAGGATATTAATCCTCAATAATTTTACGACTTTAAACACCAGCATCGAAACATGGAACACAAGAGAAATAAAACACGAGCTCTGAAGTTTCAAAGTACCCATACGTCAGCATAACCCATCTAAACAGCATGACAGGACAATAGAAAATGTGTATACTCGGGGTTAGCGAAAACCACAAAATAAACAAGCGGTGTTAGACACTGCAAACCACGCACTCGCACCTGAATCTTCATGAAAACACACTTCAATTTGAGTTTTGTAGAGTTGTAGTTTCTGTCAATAATAATAATTTAGTTGAACTTGCTGAAATAAAATGATGTTGACTTTGACCTTTCAAGGACATAGAAGGTCAAAAGTCCTAATGTCTTATCAAAACCGATATGTGGTTTCTCATCTGTCAATAATATTAACCCAGTGTGTGTGTGTGTATCTGTATTCATCCGTGAGTTATGGCATTGTGAAATTTGGTTACCTTGAAAATTCGACCTCCTTGAACTTTAAACCTACCATTCTTCAAATCTATACATTTTCATTATTGTCATATACATGATTATATTTTCGACACTGAAAAATTAAGATTTCGGTCTTGGTCTCCAGTAAATTGGATAGAATTTGACGGAGTTACAGTAAAAATCGATTCGCACCTTTCAGGTCACCGTGACCTTGACCACATGAAGGCCTATTGTGTGTCATAATGCATCTCTCCATAAATATTAAATCGATCGATTTAGTCGTATTTCCTTAAAATTTCTAACAAAGAAAGAACCAGACAGACAGACGAAGAAATCTACCCAAACTAATACCCCTCGGCCACCTCTTGGTGGGGACAAGGGAATTACTTCATATTTCTTGTAAATATACTTCGGTACGCTTGCATCAAGAGATCTTTAACTAACACATACTTTTAACAATCTAATACTACTACAAGTAGTAGTAGTAGTAGTAGTAGTAGTAGTAGTAGTAGTAGTAGTAGTAGTAGTAGTAGTATGACTTCTCTTATTATTACTAATATCATCATTATCATTAATAAGGTGGATTTTCTTTATTTTCCCGTTTTACACGGTTTCTCAACGTTAAGAAAAATATATTGATAATAATGCGGATTTACCCTTCAAAATCACTTCACCCATTTTGAAAAGGTCTTAATTTTTATTATTACTTTTCCTGAATAATCAACAACCCTGCATAGAGAGCAAGATAAAAGAAGTCAAAGTGTATCTCCACTATATAATGATGAGCAAATGTCTAGTTATATTTATATATATATATATATATATATATATATATATATATATATATATATATATATATATATAGAGAGAGAGAGAGAGAGAGAGAGAGAGAGAGAGAGAGAGAGAGAGAGAGAGAGAGAGATAGATAGATACATATATATATTTTTAGGTTTTAAACAACTAGGCTTTCTCTTAGAGGAAGAGCACAGAGAAACATTTGCAATTGAATGTAGGAATCGATTTGCAGTCTTAAGGTCCAGTCACACATGCATGTTTAGGCCAGCCGTATTATCACGTATCAAAAAGTGCACGTATAACGTCAGTACAACGCAGTTCGCTGGTTCGTGCAACGCAGTAATTGTGGAAACGTCCCAGCAACCTAGGACGTACCTTGCCGTATGAACGGTACCTCGTGGATACCTGGCGGTACGGCGAGGGCCACGTATATTGTGGGCAGCTCACAATATACGTGGGTCGTCACGTATCCGTGATTGTACTTGACTATACGTTGGGCGCACGGGAGGCCAACCTAGGGGCAACCGGAACATACGTGAACATACGTAATGTATAACGTCAGTGCTAAGGAAGCCCAACGCCATCTTCACGTATTGTGGCTGTTTCCCCGCCAAACACGCCAACCCACGCCACCGCCAGGTAGCGTTAAGGCAGCGGCGCGGCAACGTGGCTTCAGTGTGACAGAGAGAGAGAGAGAGAGAGAGAGAGAGAGAGAGAGAGAGAGAGCCCTGATTTACTAAAACTACAAACCTTTTTTCTTATATCTCCAAACTATAATTAGATACTTAACGAGAGAGAGAGAGAGAGAGAGAGAGAGAGAGAGAGAGAGAGAGAGAGAGAGAGAGAGAGAGAGAGAGAGAGAGCCCTGCTTTACTAAAACTACAAACCTTTTTTTCTTATATCTCCAAACTATAATTAGATACTTAACGAGAGAGAGAGAGAGAGAGAGAGAGAGAGAGAGAGAGATTTTGGTGGGTAAACACATTGTTTCTAATTTTCCCCTGCTATAAGTTTCGTAATAATTCAAAATCTCTTTTAACATATGTATTATTTTATTAATGAATATTTCTCATGGAGTTATAGACAGTATACTATATCCCATACCTGGGAGTATAGAGGAGGCATGCCTGGCACCAACCTCGCGCTGATATACCTCTGACGAAAGTCTGACGTAGCTCTGACGTTGCTCTGACGTAGCTCTTATGTAGCTCTGACGTAGCTC
>NC_090730.1:85303424-85313424 GCF_036898095.1 Palaemon carinicauda | reverse complement strand
CAAGTTTTTTTTTTTATCTTCCATTTATTGTTAAAATTTCATGAAAAGTAATTTACCAGCAATATTAGGCAAGTTTTTTTTTTATCTTCCATTTATTGTTAAAATTTCATGATGGGGCATATTGAATTACTGTATTAATTTCCTGGAATATAAAGTACGCCGGTTATAGTAAAGATTCTATTGATTTTTGGTCTCACTCTCAGATGCAATCAATCATCTTGCCCTCAAAGGCAATCAGTACTTCCCAGCTAACTCCACCCGGTGTCCCTCTGGTCTGTGTGGTATTCAAATTTCCAATCCTTCTAATTTTTTCTCTCTCTTTAATTTCACACATCACCAAGGGATGAATGGATCGCGTTTCTCCCTTCTATTTGCTCCGTCATGCCACACCATTTACTGTGTGCTGCGTGTTTACTCGTCTTCTCCTCTTCCCATTCTCTTTGCAACGGAGAAGCACCGGGAGTCACGTCGGTAGCCATTCACAAACAGCACAAAAAACTACTTTCGCCTTCCATACATCACTGGGTTGAGATTTTGTGAGGTAACCATCAATTGCTCTCTCTCTCTCTCTCTCTCTCTCTCCTCTCTCTCTCTCTCTCTCTCTCTCTCTCTCTCTAAAATGAGAACGTCGTTGAGGTTTGATGCTGGAAGCTACTGCGAGTGTATCATATGACTACCTCTGAAAATGTTTTAAAAAGATAATTTGTCGTATATGGTCACTGTGAGAGGCCTGAGCTGTGTACTGATGATCGCGAGAAAAAAAAAAAAAAAAAAAAAAAAAAAAAAAAAAAAAAAAAAAAAACATTCAAGAATTATGTAATATGTTGGTGTTGCAATATAACAAAGCTGACATGTCGAGTAAGCCATAAGATACCTACAAATCAACGTTACATTTGAAGAAAGTAATGAAATGTAATCTACTGCAAAGCACGTAAATTAGTTATAGGAACAAGTTTGAAATCTGTGATCATTTCTTAATAAGCAAAGCTTGAAAAGTTTCTTCGATAAAGGTATAACAAAACACGCGTCGCCGTCACTGTGTTTACACTGGGTGCACTGCAACAACTACTGAAAAAAACGAGGTCGCCTCCGGGGTGCTGATGGATAGACGATCATCTTCAGCCTTCCTGGTGTCTTTAGTCTTCCTCATCACCACTAATTTATCTCCCCGACCCATTTTTTTTTCTTTTTAGCTGAAACTCATCGGATGTTGACAAATACCTCGGCTCCTTCGACCTGGGAACTGATACATTAGCGTCGTTTCGGGTGGTCCCACAGCCCTCCTATCCCCTTGAAATACATACACGTATACACACGAGGCCCGATAGTCGTGTTGTCACTGTAAACATGCCCCAGATGACAGAATCCTAACTGAGGTATCCTACTAAGATACCTACGAGACACAGGATACGGCGGATGACTCTAGATGACGTGTTCCTTGCAGGGGGTTCAAATATGGCTCCTTCAACGGAATTTCCCATCCCAAGGTCTTCCGGCACTACATTGGGGAGGGATAGACAGTGCACCATGTACTGGGATTGTTACGTAGTTCTCTGGGTTCTCGTGCAATGCACGGCCATGATGTTAATCTAAATAAAAATGTTTTTAAATTTGATTGCTTTACTTCACGAGACAAGATACTTCAAGTTGAAACTACTATGACATTATTATATTATTTTCTGTGTGTGTGTGTGTGTGTGTGTGTGTGTGTGTGTGTGTAAGAACGACAGTCTACGTGTTATGAACATCAGTCCAAACAGGTTTATCCTGGGTCCAAGTTACACAAAAATACAAATCTCTTAATTTGTCATATGTTTTTACGGTAGGCAAGGCCTTGTCTTGTTATTGCTAAAATATTTAACACGTTTTTTATTACAAAAATAACAATGATCAATAATTATATAATAATGATACTATATTTTAGCACACAGTCCTGTAAAAAGTGTAATGGAGGTATCTGGGTGGTAAAATGTTATTTATAATAGTAATGATAACAATGCTGCTACTACTACTACTATTACTACTACTACTACTACTAACAACAACAACAACAACAACAACAATAATAATAATAATAATAATAGAAGTGGATTATAAAAAATGAGCGAGACATAACAATGAATAAAGGAACCAAGACTTAAAACACAGCACACAGAAACGCCAACTTTCAAGTTAATATAAAGAATCTCAATAACATTTGTATCTATATATCAGTTTTGCAATCAGAGAAATGCTGCAATCATATACCTGAAACTTATTCTTAGCGTCGATCATCAGAGGAATTGCCTGATGCCGTAAAACCAGTTGACATGTAAACGAGCTTTGATGGCACCATGGATGACATCGAGGGTCCCAAGCTCTACTGACTAAAAATTTCCAAAGTGTGCATGCATTTGCACTGTAGAAGGATTAAAGGAACAAGAGCTGGGCTCTCGCAATGTCACCTTCTAAATCCTTTTATCCCTTTGCGTATTGCAGCTATAAAGGGCATAAAAATACAAGAAAGTATGCAGTAATATTCTTTTATCTTTTAAGTGCGTTTACATATTTCAAGTCTCTCATTTCGATTAGTATCAAACTATGCAGTTTTCCGAAATAAACTATTAATGAAACCCCAAAAATTGACAGAAAAACAACAACATTGAGTACATTCTCTAATAAAGATTGTTGAGGGAACATCCGTAAATAAGGCAAAATTTATTAATATCCCTGCAATTGATTCTTGCCGCGCTTCTGCAGCAGCAGCATATCAACCACAGCATCCTTGACAGCCTCAGGGGCGTCTCTTCGGTTCCTAAGGTAGGCTTACTTTTTATAGCCGTGTCAGTATGAGAACCTAGAACAACTTCCTAAAAGGGACGATGAAACTATATGAAGTCTTGATGATTCAAATTATTGGACTTATTCACTACTACAAGTATTCATTAACCTTTTCTTTTGGTATATATACCATGCTAGGTGGTATAATACCATGCTAAGCGGCATATCTTAGCAATATATGTTTGCCAAAGTTTGCATATGTATAAGCAGATGTGCAATTTGTTGGAGTAACGAGAACTTAAGGTGTGGAGGAAATGCCTCCCTATAACTCGATGAAGTCACTGGCAGCAGGGTGACGGATTGAGTTTAAGGTGATAAACAAAATGTCTCTTCGGCTTCTACACTCAATGTCTGGCGGATGATCTTACTGGAATCATTATGGACCGGCAAGGGTTACTTGCCTTAGTTAGAGGCACTGAGCATCAAAATGAGATGGCTATCCTTTGATGAATTTAGCCAACAAATCCTCTATGGATTTAGTTAGTCTATGGAAAGTGAAAATGACAGAATGGCCCCCAGTCTCGGTCGTAGCTGGGTGCTAAGAATCTCCCGGTTTATAAATACTAAAGAAAAATTGAAATCTGGTAATTGGAATGTTAGAACCATGAATCAGACTGGGAAATTACAGCAAGTGAAGAATGTATTTAGGAAATATAGTTTGGATATCTTGGTCCTAAGTAAAACACGTTGTAAGGGGATTGGTAAGGAAACCTCAGACTAAGACAATATATATATATATATATATATATATATATATATATATATATATATATATATCTATTCAGGAAGAACAGATGGAGCTGGAAGAGAAGACATACGAATGATAATGATAACAAGAGCAAAAAAGGCATTAAATAGTAGATTGTTATTTACAAAGATTGAATAAAAGCAATGCAATATGAGTATTATAGTTTGCTATGCAACAAAAATGATTCCCCCTAAAGAAATAAAAGATGAATAATATGAAGATCCCAGAGAGAGATATGAAAATTGTAATTGGTGACTTCAATGCTAAAGCTGGAAGGAATAATCAAGGTATACAGAATGTGATGGGTGCTGAGGGTCTTGGCGAAGTTGCAAATGAAAATTTGGCACATTTTATAAGTTTTTGTTCAACAAAAAATCCACTTATAGACATGGACTTCACCATGTGACATTTACAAAGATCAAATAGATCTCATAGCCATTAATAGAGAGAGAAGGAGGACTCTGGGAAATGTAAGAAGCTATAGAAGTGCAGATATTGGTAGTAGTATCACCAGCTTCTCATTGCCACACTGATATTAAAACTGAAAACATCCGACAGAAATGTTGATAGAATACCTAGGTTTGATACAACCAAGCTTCCAGAAGATCGGCACAGAGAAACATTTGCTATTGAATATAGGAGTCGATTTGCAGCATTACATTTTAAGAGATGAAAAGCAGACAATTAATGAAGAATGGCGTGATATTAAGAACATTTTTCAGTCCGTTGGTAGTGAAGTTTCGGGACATGAAGTTACAAGGAGAAAACCATGGATATCAAATGATACTTGGGATACTATAAAAAGGAGACAAAGACAGAAATTGATTGTTGACAGTTTCCGAGGAAGTAATGAAAATTACATGGTTGAACATGCCAAGTATTCCAGTATTGATAGTGAGGTCAAAAGAAAAGCCAGCAATGACCTGAAAAAATCTATAGACAGTAAAGTAGATGAGGCTGACAAAGCTATGAATTCAGGGAGTGGCTATGGTGTAATAAGAGCTCATAGAATTATTAATGACATCTCTTCTGGGGCAAAAAGAAGCATATGCCAATCAAAAAGAGAGATGGATCTGTTATAACAACAGAAGATGAAGAAAGACAACATTGGATGGAACACTTTAGTGAAGTCATGAATAGGAGATATGAAGGGAATAATTTGATTGATATACCTGAAGATGAGGATGACCTTGATGTGCCCATGAATGAATTCAGTGTGTTTGAATTCGAAGCTATTATCAAAAATTCAGACGAGATGATTTTGGCCGAAAATGAATGACTCCCAGAATACTTACAAGATTATTTGGTGGAATGTGGCGTGAAGAGGCAAAACCGGATGAATGGGTGCTAGGAGTGTTGATGAAAATGGCAAAAAAAAGGAGATCTGAATTATTGCAGTAATTACAGTGACATCACACTTAAGTCGGTGGTCATGAAAATATATAGTATGCTCATCCTAAAGAGACTAGAAAGAAAGATTGATGAAAAGCTGAGAGATGAACAAGCAGGATTTCGAATAGATAGAAGTTGTCCTGGCCAAATTTTCATTTTAAAACATGTTGTACAGCAATGTGTAGAATATAGAAATCTACTTTTGATGGCATTTGTGGACTATGAAAAACCTTTGATAGTGTGCACCAGCCAATTTTGGGGAGAGTCCTGCATTATTATGGAGTTTCTCTTAAATATGTAAATTTTATCAAGTTTGTACGTGAGCATAGCAAGTCCACAGTTAATGTTAATAGAGTCCTATCAAATGAATTTCCAGTGATCAGTGGAGTGCTCCAAGGGAATGTATTGTCACCTATGTTGTTTATACTCCCCATGGATTTTGTAATGCATTGAACATTGGGGGATGGTGGAGAAGAATGGGACTGGATTGTTAACAGGAAATTAGTGGACCTTGTGTATGCTGATGACACTGTACTTATTACCAAAGAGCCACAGGAGTTGCAGAGTTTGCTTACCAGAATGCATGAAATATCACATGAGGTTGGGCTCACGATAAATAGAAGAAAGACACATATGATGAGAACAGAATATGCAATGGAAGATGAAATATAATTGAAAGAAGAAAGGATTAATGAGGTGGAATCATTTAAATATTTAGGAACTATGATTGCTAATACAGGGTCTTCAGAATTTTAGTTTAATGAAACATGGAAAAAAGCAAATCAGGCAATGGCTAGGTTAGGTAAAATTGAGAAATCAAATCGCCTGAAATTACAAATAAAAATCAGGCTATACATCAGTTCAATGAGAACTTAAAGAGGTGAACAAAGTTGAGAGTTATTTGAACTATTATAATGCTGGTGAGATCTGTTTAAATGTGATCATCTGAGCAATTATAATGTTGGTAAGGCGTGTTTACATGAGGTTTATATGTCTACAGGATCTAAAACTTAAAGAGATAATCATCTTCAATAAATTGCTATTGTGCTTAAGAAAACATCAAGTTTATATCTCAAGATTTTTGAAAGCAAGCAAAATTACTCTGCAGCATAAGAAGAAACCTAAATCATCTTTTTGTTTCCAAGCACAAGAAACATTGCCCCTTCAGCTTCAAAATAGTGCCCATAATAACTGGAAGATCCCATGCTTTGGGCTCTTCCTATGGTCAAGGGCCCTGAACAGATCAGATATATGGGAGCTTGACTGGAGGGACTGGGCATTCTCGGTAGACAAGTCAGGTGAGCTGTCACTGGTTTAGGTAATATAGGGGTAATGATTATTCTATCTCACCAATAAGAGTAATATAGGATTTTATTATTCTATCTCACCAATATGAGTAATATAGGATTTTAGGTTTCTTGAATCATTCATGTATTGGTTACGGTTCATTTTCTCCTTGTCTACACATACAGCGAATAGTCTGGCCTATTCTTTACATACTGTATTCTCGTCTGTCCTCATACACCTGACAACACTGAGATTACCTAACAATTCTTCACCAAGGGGTTAACTACAACACTGTAATTGTTTAGTGGCCACTTTCCTCTTGGTAAGGATAGAAGAAACTCTTTAGCTATGGTAAGCAATTCTTCTAGGAAAGGACACCCCAAAATCAAACCATTGTTCTCTATTCTTCGGCAGTGCCTTAGCCTTTGTACCATGGTTTTTCACTGCCTTGCGTTAGAGTTTTCTTGCTTGAGGTTACACTCGGGCACGTTATTCTATCTTATTTTAGTGTATATAGAAAATATTTATTTATTTCAATGTTGTTACTGCTCTTAAAATATTTCACTTTTCCTTTTTTATTCCTCACTGAGCTATTTTCCCAGTTGGAGCCCCTAGGCTTATAGCATCCTGCTTTTCTAACTACGGTTGTAGCTTAGCAAGTAATAATAATAATAATAATAATAATAATAATAATAATAATAATAATAATAATAATCTCTGTTACAGTAAGGACATGAGTCGTGATATAACAATGAAAAAGTATATTACAGATTTTGTAGATTTGAAAACAAAGCCCTCAGAAGGATATTGGGAGTTAAATGGCAGGACAGGATTAGAAATGAAACTATAAGAGAGATTACTCAAGTGCCCTATGCGGATGAGATCATGGCGAGGGTAGATGGAGATGCTTTGGTCATGCTCTTCGCGCTTCCCAAGAGAGATAAGTTCACCAACCTTTCAACTGGGCTCCACAAGGCACTAGAAGAGTTGGAAGACCCAGGCCTACGATGCTGAGGACTATGAAACGAGAAGTTGGAGATGATGAATGGAGAAGTATTGATTTAAAAGCTCAAGATAGAGACGACTGGCGAAATCTAACCGAGGCCCATTGCGTCAATAGGCGTAGGAGATGATGATGATGATGATGATGATGAGGATGATTATCATACTAATCTTGAACTACTGGAGAGAGCTAACAGCTACAGATACATATGTATATTTGTCAGCGTAACAAAATACGAAATCGCTCATGCACATGAATAGAGATTTACGCAAATAACAACATGAATTATTTATCTAATATAAAATGTATTCGTTGCTCAACTTCATTGCTTGTTTTCAGATTTGACGGTTGTCGTTTCATATGGTTTGGAAAATATTTGATATATTATGAATAATTTATGTTTCTCTTGATGCCATACTTCCACATTTTTTGCACTGATAACTTAGAAGGCTGCACAGCCATTTCAATTTTCTAGGGTATTATTTGTATCGGAAACATTTTAACAGGATAAATAACTTGACGGGTTTCATGCAAATATTCCACGCAACGTGTAAATGCTCTTATTGCTACTAGAAATGTTCTTTAAATAAACTAAATCTCATGTCAGGCAATACAAACACGTTGCTACTTAAGCAATTTTGCTCTTCTTGCATTTGAATTCTTTCATTTATTAATCTAAATATATTCCATTTATGCAAACGTTTTTTTTAATAATCTTACTCCACATGTTACTACTTTCGGTATTTATAATCTATTTAAACGTCAAGCAGTATCCAATTAATTAAACAACTTGAAATTAATTGCCTTTGTATCAATGTTAACAGCTCGATGCATTAAAATGTAACAGGGCCTACCCTTACTTGATTGTCTACATTAAATTTACAAGATTATTTTCATGGCAAACACATTATCTAAATCAAGAAAGTAATTTCGCTTCAGTTAAAAAATTGTTGCCATTACTGGAATGACAAAGTTTAATTTCTAGCTTCATAAACAACAAAGTGAATAGCCACGTTAAATCAAGATATTTGATTTTGCCCTCTTTATATCATTCGCATCCTCTTTGTTACACGAGGATAATTGTTCCAATTAATTTATCTATTACCAATAATTTTTAACACACTCACGCACACACATATATATGTATACAGTATATACAAGTATGCATTGATGCTATCAACGAAATATTGATGACGATCTCAATGTGGGTGACGTTGATTTGACGGACGGGTATCCACATATATACATTCGTACACACATATAAATATATATATATATATATATATATATATATATATATATATATATATATATATATATATATATATATATTTATATATATATATGTATATATATGTATATATATATATATATATATATATATATATATATATATATATATATATATATATGTATATATATGTATATATATATATATATAAATATATATATACATAAATATATATATATATATATATATATATATATATATATATATATACATATATATATATATATATATATATATATATATATATATATATGCACAAAAAAGCGAATTTCACTTATTTCTATGTAAATTCTATTCAATTTTCACACATCATTTTCGACAATTTCATCGAGCTCCACAGCATCTAGAACTACATTTTCCCTATCTCCGATCTTTATTTGCCCAATACCTTATGACCTTACCTTGTCCAACACAAGTAAACATCCCCAGGGAAGGCAAGCGAAAAGAGTCATTAATCACGCTGTCCACAAAGGCGATAATGAACTGGGTGTGCATCTGCCATTAACAAGTTTTCTTAACGAGAGATTTATACTTTACGATTTTTGTACATCGTTGGACATGATCTGGTTATCAGTTATACAGTTTTTTATCGCGGTTTTTTGTCAGTATTTTTACGAGAGAGAGAGAGAGAGAGAGAGAGAGAGAGAGAGAGAGAGAGAGAGAGAGAGAGAGAGAGAGAGAAAGAGAGTTATAATGTTTGAACTGTCCAAAAGATCTACAAAGTGAAACGCTAATTATCATGACCGCAGACATCATAATTTCATAGGCATTTACCAACAGAGATTTAATTTCCACAATTAATACATTTCTAAAGGAATCTGTGTCGGAAAGAGAAATAACTTCCAAAGGTAAACTGAGAAATCTGTCCTAACATAAATGGAAAAAAATAATAAACAAGTAAAAGGTAATTCTGAAGACCCGAGTGGCAGAAGAAAACACACAGAAAACCGAAGATTACAGATGAAATAGAAAATACTTACGAGGTAAGACATATTTCTTTTCACACATTGGGAGAGGTAATTAATACCATACCGCGCACCAGGGAGAAAACAAGCCATGGGACCGAACTAATTAGGTAAAGGGGCGAGGGATCTTCAGGACCATTAAACACGTATATAGCTAATGATCTCTACTTCCAGAACGGAAGAGAAAAAAAAAAAAACGAATATATCTATTTTCTCTTTTGATGGTAAGATGTTCGACGCACAGACATTGTGCCATTTTTACATGTTATTACCCTTAATATCAAGTCGGTAAACTGGGAAAATATTTTAAACTAATAATACTTTATAGAACTAAAATTATGTATAAAAGTATCCGTTTGATGACAATAAACTCCCGCCAAGGTTGAAGAAACCACAGTAGAAAGGTCACTTCTCCCAAAAATTTACAAGTCTACCTCTCAAAATATCAATAGAGCTTAATTTCAATAAACAAAGGTGGCAACGCTCATTGATGA
>NC_090730.1:85290924-85300924 GCF_036898095.1 Palaemon carinicauda | reverse complement strand
CATGCCTCCAGTATAACAGGCTCCTCCCAAGCGCTCCTCACTTCCTACATATCATCCATTCTTAACCAGTGCGCACACCATCTCGTGACATTGTTATCACCTCTGTAATCTAAACTATGCCTGTCATTCTTTTTATTTCAAAATTTTCCAATCTTTATATCAATAATATTTCCATAATACTCCCCAGAATTCTTATCTTTATTCTCTCAATCTAATCTTCCGCTTTTCATCTTAAGAGTCCACGTTTCCAATCTTTACATAAACACTACTCTTATTACTGTGCCGAATATCTTGACTTTTGGATTGATTGGCTTTTTTTATCACATATCATTCCCGCTACCTCCCTCCCCTTCCCCCATGCTACTTTTATCCTATTCTCAACTTCAGCCTCACATCCTCCCTCCTGACGTATAGTCGATCCCAGGTATTTAAATTTTTTCCATCTGTGAATAACCGAACCACTACTTTCTCCTATCTGTACCATCCTGACTGCTCACCATAACCTTAGCCTTATTCACATTCACCCTCTTAAGTCTCTTGCTACTCTTCAACCCTTCTATGTACGTCTTCCTTATTTTCAGCGGCAATCAGCAAATCATTTGCATAATAGTAACTTTCACAACTCTTCATTTCTGATTTCTTTATTTAAGACATCCATGACCAATATAAATACAAATGGGCTTAATGTTGACCCTTGGTGTAATTCAATACTAATTTCAAAGGTTTCTTCCCAACTGCTGTTATTTCTTTTGTCCTTGTTTTCATGTATATCATCTCAACCAGTCTAACAACTTCTCTGGGACTTTTTCTCTTCCCTCAGTTGCAAAACATGATTTCTCTCAGGTTTCGAATATAAGCCTCCCCTAGATCTAATATATATATATATATATATATATATATATATATATATATATATATATATATATATATATATATATTACAAAAGTTGATAGCAGATTTCAATACAGAAAGCAGAAATGTAGGACTGAAAATGGATATGAGTAAAATTAAGAAAACGTTCAATGAAAATGTAGCGACAACAAATAAGGGTTATGGACAAATCTCTAGAGATTTTCGATGTATATACATCTTAGAATAGACAGTAATTATTTCCCAAGGACATGAGACCGAAATTAAAAGAAAAATAATCATGGATGGAGAAGGAGAGCATTTAGTAAACGAAATGAGCTTATGGAGATTAAAATACCACTTTCTCTAAAAAGAAAAGTATTTAATAAGATGGGCCTACTAGTATTAACTTATGCATCAGAAAGTTGGAGCATTACTAAAGATTCAGTACATAAGCTAATTACAACTTAAAGAGCTATGGAAAGAGTAATGATGGAAATGACACTAAAAGACAGAAAAAAAGCAACATGGATACGAGAGCCAATTATTTAATAGGATATTCCAGCATGTAAGACAAAGAAATGGACATGAGCGGACATATAATAAGAATGACATTAAGAATAACAGAATGGGTTCTTATAGACTGCAAACGAAGAAGGGGTGGGAAGAGAAGACGATGGATTTAACAGACACGAGTGGAAGGACATGTCTGAGGCCTTTGTCCTGCAGTGGACTATATATATATATATATATATATATATATATATATATATATATATATATATATATATATATATATATATATATATATATTGCACAGCAATAATAACAAATGCTGTCATTTCTAGTCCACTGCAGGTTAATGGCATCAAACATGTCTTTATTCATGACGGGGGTTTGGCCAGTTTTCGTTTTTCAACGCCACGCTGGCTAATGCGGATTGGTAATGGAAGGAGATTTCTGTCTGATTGCTCACAGCAAACCAACGTAGTATGGGTGGGCCTGGATAGCACAGCCTTGCTGATCCTGGTCATAGACAAACCCTTTCACCACTTTAAAGGTATCCACACACAGAAAGGGAGGCATGCATATATATATATATATATATATATATATATATAGATTATATATATATATGTGCATACTTGAATAAATAATTATAGCCAACATACTTAAAAAAGGAATATACTACAATATAATCGGAGGGAGTCTTGGTTTTAGTCTCATAAATAAACAACTCCTCATCTATTAGAACATACTCTTAGATAATAAGAGGAGTCTTGAACTTCACAAAGAATAATAATTGGGAACTCTCCTACATTATATTTGACACCATCCCCTAAAGCGCTATTTCAACCAATTAAGCATCAAGATCAATTACTTATCCAATATTAATCTATGTAATAGAAAATAAAAAGCCTCAAAGGAATTATTGATATGTATCCTCTTGAACCACTTTGCCTCGCATACCAACGGTGTAAAAAAAACTCAAATTGTACCTTCGATATAAATCAATAAAGTCAATTAACCACGTTTGCCCTGATAATAATATGTCGCATACGGGGAATTTATGAATCGACTTTTCATAAAGCCCTTTGGCAGGACCACAGATGAAGCTTCCTGGCAATTAACAAGTTCGCTGCTTTTGAGGACGAAAATAGGCAATGGGGGAACCTTTCATCTTTACTGCTTAATTGCTCAGAGATGGAGTACAAAACCCTTAAAACATATAACATCTCTCGCTTTAATTAAACATACTGTATTTGACATCAGGGGATCATGAAGAGAAAACGATGCAAAAAAGGGACGTCTGTGTATGTCTGTGTTTATACTTCTTCCCCATCACTTCTGTTTGTCTGCCAGAATCTTGTGCATGCATTAAATTCGACATTGGTAAAGGCACAAACAAACAAATAGCTCAGATTACTTATAAAAATGAAACTTTTTAATGTTTTTATGGGGGATGAAAACGCTTTTCGAAAACTCAAGAATTTGTTTGATTGAATTAAATTGACAAAGCTATATAATAAAATAGGATAATAGGAAAAGAAAAAGAGAAATATTTGAACGGCTTTTCTCTCAAAATATCCTGACTAAATTGGAAAAAAAAATCGATTAAATGAAGTCTAATTTACATTACAATCATAGTAAATAAATTAAAACGAGTTGGAAGCATGCTGAAGATCATGGTAATAAGTAAGTTATTAGCGGGCATTGGAAATCGCATTTGTATTGATTAAATTGATTGAAACAAATTAAATTATGAGAAAAAGGACTAAACTTTTTTCTCTTCCATTAAGTGTTTTCACCTAAGGCAGATCTTTTGAACACTTCGCAACCCTTAATATCTACTAGGTTGCTTTATTTATTTCTTCACGAGACCCTCTTTTCAATCCATAACCTTTGCAAATCCTCTCCATTTCTCTTTAATTTTCCTTCTCGCTCTACCTCTTTTATCAGTTATTTTCCAATTGATAAAGGCAAGGCTCGTGTTTTTAGTCATCACCATTTCTCTACTCTATTCAATGCCTCTTGATATGTGAATTTTCTAAATGTTTCAGTTTTTTATCTTAACATAATTATGTTAAGATAAAAACCCAGCAACTTATTTTGTATAAACTGGTTTTAAAACTACCAACATATGATTCGTGTAGCTAATAAATGCTAGCTCCATGCTTAAAAAGAAAAAAAAAAAAATACTTAGTTTTTCAGCTTGCTCCTTCGATATCACATTATACCACTTAAACATAGATTGTTCTGAGTATTAATTCCTCCATATTTGGTTCATGAGTCATTTATTTCCATATACAATACATCTCTACAACTTGCTATCTTTTATATTTTTACATTCTATTCTTTTATTCATTCCCACTTTTCGTTTGCTTGCACAGTCAACATCATTTACAAATCGAACTTCCTTCACCTACTCTACACGAGTACATGGAAATCCACCCTCTTCTGATCTTACATTAATAAGGTCTTATTATTTTCGCTTCTAACTCCTTCGCTACAGAGATCTATATATCTGCCAACTCACGACCCATTGAGATTTTCCGAATTTCCCCCAAATTCCGGTTTCTCTGACCCCCCGGTCTCTTATAGTTTTCTTATTTATCTCGTTGTATATTTAGAAATTATTGTATAACATACCTAATAACCCAGAGTTTTTGGTTTTTTAATATATAGGCTAATGTCTCTCGTTTACATCATTTAGGTTTCAATTGTATACTTTCAAAACAAATAAAATCTTAGTCACTAAAAGGGTCTCTTATTTAATGGAACAACGTTTACCTTCATCTTAAACTGATTCTTCACACGAAGCTCTAATCGTCTTGACCCTTTTATCTGTCTCCTGCCTTTTCTCCTCAAAACACGTGCGAGGTGTCAAGTCCTTTTCTTTTTACAAAATTTTACCAGTTTCGTTTCTCTCATCTTTTCTATATTGTTCCAAAAGTCCACACTTCTGTCACCCGAACTGCGTGAAAGACGGTGACGGAATCACAGATGCACACACATTCAATAATATTTACGTTGCATAATGTAACAGCAAGCTCTTTTATTCTTATCACTATACTGTCTGTGGCCACGAAACCAGTTTATGTATATATATACAAAAGGCACCAAAAGATCTACTCTTCATAGCAGCTTCAACCAATAAGTAAATAAATGCACATACATACATACACACATACATATATATATATATATATATATATATATATATATACATACATATATATACATATATATATATATTTATATCTATGTATATATATATATATATATATATATATATATATATATATATATATATATGTGTGTGTGTGTGTGCGTGTGTGTGTGTTTTGTGTTTGTGTATAACTAATATTTCTTGAGAGCCATGAAATACTAAATCGGTGAAGAAATATATAATTTCTGTAGTAATTTCGGCAGGTTAACGGGAAAAAAAATTGCCATTTAATGTAAAATTTATGAATATGAAGAAACGACAATTTATATTTAAAGGAAATCTATTTTCAAATTTGTGCAAACTTCTCGACAGTAAAATAAATAAATAATAGACGCAGGAGCAGAGGAAATGGCGGCAGGGGAGGGAGGGGGTGAAGTATTGGAGAACCGTCGACATGCAAGCCATCAAGAGATGAAAGATGGCTCTAAAGCTAAAAATAGCTTAAAAAACAAGAAGGAAAATACATTGGGGCATAAAAGCAAAAGATGCAAACTGAAGACTTCAAAAGGGAAAAAAATGACATTTCTCGATAACAATCACTCTGCAGCCAGGGAATGCATGCAAAGGGTACATAGAAACAATCATGCAAGCATGCGTAAAAGGAACTGTGCATGCAACCAAGCATGAGTGAAGCATAAACAATGCTTTCGATGTTCGGTTCAAAACTGACACATGATTCTTAAATGAGTATATAAGATAATATCACACATGAACTCAACAAAAACAACAATAAATATATAATATCAGCAAAACATTGCTAAAAGCAAGGGCGGCAACAATAATAGAGATAATAATATCATTAACATGACGAGATAGGAATAAAAAAAAAACTGGATTATGAGACGCAGCATAAAACTCACTTATGTAATTACAGCCATGATATACACTATATTGATTTAAACAAGAGAAGCCAAAGAGCTTTGGGATGAATGAAGTCTATTATTCAATGCACCAAGAAAGAGATTTTACAGAAGGTTTAAAGACATGTAGAAAATTAAAGGAGAAAGAGGAACTGTCAGCTTATCAGGATATCATCGATTCCCTCTACACACATTTACCGCATATTTAATTTTCAGACAATCTTGTCTCCCATAGATAAAGCCCGAATATTTATAGGAATCTCTACCGTTCGTCAGCCCAAGATGTGCAGTAAACACCCTTTTCATCGGTCTATCCTTTTCCGTTCCTTAAAGTAGGGCAGATGATTTCTTTAGTTAACGACTACATTGGCATTCTAATTAACATAGTTTCTCTGCGATTCTCAGTTTATCAGTATCTTTTTACTCTAAATATGCAACGCAAACAGTTCATCTCCTTAACTTTGGCTCCTTTTCTTACTCCTGCAGTGGGTGAACAAAAGCGAACAGATTTCCTAGAGATATAAAGAAATGGTTAGTACCTTGGTATGGTTGGTAATACTTTGTACTTGTAACTCCAGTTTGAAATTAGAGTTAAACCTTATTTACTAATTCAATTAATATTTACATCAAAACATGCATGTAACTGGTTGAAAGTTATTTTAGAATTAATCAAACGTGATATATATATATATATATATATATATATATATATATATATATATATATATATATATATATATATATATATATATATATATGCGGTACTTGAGCATGTTACTCTACGATGTCTTTCTGGTGTCCAAAATTTGAAGATCGTTTCTCTTCGTACTGACTGTCCTGCAGATAGTTTTCAGGATAAAACATTTATTTTTCTCCATTTATTGCTTGGTGTCGACTATGGTTTCGGATCACTTCGTGACCCTTCTTCCGAACTACATTGAGTTTTGGAACTACAATTTAATATAAAGGTTATGGTGGTGAAGATTTGGTGTAAAAGTATTTGGAAAATCAGTAAACATTTAACAAAAATTTATGTTTCATCTATTTTTGTAGATTGTTTTCAAAATTTCCAAATATTTTTGTATCAAACTATTTGCAGGACAGTCAGTCCGAAGAGAAACTATCTTCGAATTTTGGACGCCACAAAGACAATGTCTATTCATCATATATATGTATATATATATATATATATATATATATATATCCATATATATATATATATATATATATATATACACAAACATAGATATATAGATATATAGATAGAGACGACTGGCGAAATCTAACCGAGGCCCTTAGCTTCAATGGCTTAGGAGGAGGTTTATATATATATATATATATATATATATATATATATATATATATATATATATATATATATATATATACGCACACAGTTGGACAAAGGAATTCCTGGTACACCTCTCTCTGAGGAAGTGCACTGTGTGCCGAGTTCCTGGGTTTTGCCCAGTACCCAGCAAAAAAAAAAAAAAAAAAAAAAAAAAATTTTGGCTACTCGCCGTGACGTAGGGGTGTGACATGGTTCATTTCTTCCTTCAAGCAGGGTTGCCAGGATTTGTAAATGAGAAAGGGCCAACTTCTAATTCACCGCAACTTTAAAAGGCCAACCCATTAGTAGAAAAAGGCCAAATATACAGTGTTTAAGGTCCGCCTCTCTTCATATTACTAAAGGCTAACCAATTTAAAAAAAGACCAAATCTGGGATTTTTGGGCCTGAAAAAAGGCCAACCTGGCAACTCTGGGAGCAAGTACCACGGACAATGTCTGACTGTGTGTCTATATATATATATATATATATATATATATATATATATATATATATATATATATATATATATATATATATATATATACACATGGGCTACATACATACCTATATGTATGTATGTACGTATGAATATACGTGTTTGAATAGCGTATTCAGTACATTTCTGAAAAAATGACACACATCCTACCTCTTTATCTTACTATAACACTTTCTCTCTCTCTCTCTCTCTCTCTCTCTCTCTCTCTCTCTCTCTCTCTCTCTCTCTCTCTCTCTCTCTCTCTCTTGTAGGCCTAGGTGTAGATCTGCTACTAACATTCACCAATAAATAATTCTAATGAAAACGGATAATCTAGAATAAACTTCACTGATTTCTCTGTATTTCGTAGATTGTAACGGAAAACTAATTGGTATCAATTATAACATTTTCCGTCTCCACAGCTGCTATCCCGATTGATTCCTCGTTTCTTCACAGCAATTAATTCCCGTAATGTCACATAGAAAATTGCAGCCTAAGAAAACAACAATAAGCGTTAATGAAAGTGAAATGCATTAAGAGACATGACTTGTGAGCTGAAGTAATAATCGTTATTAGCTTTTGTTCAACAGCAACAGCATGAAAAGCAAGTCTAATGCAACCATACACCAGATGACGTTACAAATGGATACTCTTGATGACTAATATATAAATTAGATGTTTCTTTGAGTGCATTAATTAGAATATGGAAATATTTAACATTCCCAGAAATAAAATTATCTTAATATAAATTCATTAATGTACAAATAATATCTAATAAGCTGACAAACACTGCTTTACCTCTTGGAAGATTTAAAAGAATAAAGGAACTAGATTCAGCAAAATAGTGCCATCTCTAGGAACGACCATAATTGGGTGAAGGGTTTCTCATGGGAATATATTTAGATTATTTTAAAGGTTTAAAGGCCACTTACGAATGGCAGAGGCAAGGGACAGTGACATTGCCCTATCAAGCAGGACAATGCCCAGAGACTGACCATGTAAACATATGATCAGCGCTCAAACCCCCTCTCTACCCAAGCTAGGACCAAGGAGGGCCAGGTAATGGCTACTGGTGACTTAGCAGATAGACATATAGGCACCCCCAAACACACCATCCTTAGCTCAAACGTTATTTATAAGGAAAATATCAACTTCAGAAACATGATCTCTAGTCTAAAAGAATAAATATAAAATTGTATCATCTTTAAACCACTTTTTTACATAGGTTTAACTGGATGATTTGGTATTCCTTTGAGAAGGCGGACATTAAGTCAGTTGAAAATGATGATCGTCCTCTGTAATAATGGATGTGTGTTCTTTTGCACTGCGCATATTTGGAAATACAGTATTAAAGGAAAATTATAGGCAAACCTATTTATTATTAAGACATTAAAATAGCAGTTGATGTATCGTATATAGTTGAAGGAATTTAAAATCTAGATATTTGTCTTACTAATTTTCTTTTTTAGATTTGTGATGCGTTTCCCTGACCTAAGAAACATTGTGGTACACCATGGCTTGTCTTAGCTTAATACTTTTGCCATTAAAGTAACTTTTCTACCGTTTTTTCCTCGGTACCCTATATGGCATCCATAGTGGAGTCACGTCAGTAATAAATACCGATTTTCAATTCCCAATTTTTGGGGTGAAGAGAATTAAAATCTGCTCAATGCCTTTAATCATGACCTGAAGGTAAAAGGAAATGGCCACTGCGTATTGGTGCCTACAACTAGGTAATTTCCTCATTGTTAATTTTTTTTCTTCTTTTTTGTAGAATTAAATCTTCTCTAAACTTCAATAAAATACATATCATACACTAAGTATATCCTTAAAGAGATTCATAGACTTGATGCGATACTAAAAAGTAATAGCAGAAATCTTGTATGAGGACTCCAGAATTTCGGACGGAAAAAGGAAAAAAATAACAATCTAGTCCTGTAGCAGCTATGAACACAATCGTTTCACTCTAAATGCTGTCTGTGCTGTAACATACATAAGCATATATCCAGTCTTGTAAAACGACAATTTCAATATTTACGTTTTGTTGGAAGAGGTTACTAGAATTGATGGGTTTTTGTAAATATGAGTCACAGCAACAATGACTATAGACACTTGAAGTCTACTTTTACTATAAAAAATCAAATTTTCAACCCAGGAAAATCGAAAAAAAAATTATCCCAAACATTTCATTCAATCATACATATTTCAATACTTTAATATCTTACGTCGAAAAATTTGTATGCCAAACTCGACAAAAATGAGAAGGACTGACATTAGATTATATATTTAGAGAAGAAAAGACACTTAGCACACAAAGAAACAAAATGTTACTTACTCATTAGATAACGAATAAAATGTTCTAGTTTCGGGAGTGCCGGTGCTCCTTGCCTGAAGAATCTATGCACTTTTCTCTCAGCCAAAATAAGTTTGAAAGATGATAGGCATCTATAGTATTCCATTATATTATTTTGTTGGAGCAGACAGCAGCCGCTCTAACGGCTACACGATGGCCTGATTAAATATCCCCACTTCTAATTACTATACTTAAGCTATGCAAAGATATCCCTTGAATAAAATGAGTAATTACTAAAGAAACATCACAAAGAATTTCTCTGTTTTCGTTGAAATATACAACAAATTGTAGGTTTTTACATAAAATCATTGAGCATTCTTCTTCGTAATACAAGCAAAAACTCCTAAAAGGTCAAGTTCGATGCAAAACTTATAAGACCAAACACGGTCTTTTTTTACATTAA
>NC_090730.1:85273424-85285924 GCF_036898095.1 Palaemon carinicauda | reverse complement strand
TGAGGTAGAACACAAATGATCACATTTGGTTTGCCTCTTGGGAGTGTCAGTGCAAGAGTATGTGCAACACTACACATTGAAAGAATGAGATTTTTATCACTGTTTTGATGTGCATACAATCAATGAGACATAATTAACCTGTAACTGCCCGTAAATATGATATTGAATAGATATTCCAACAACTGATGCTTAAATGATCAATTGATAAAAAAGGTGATAAAGGGTGATTTAATATGACGGAGTGTATGATTTTTTAAGCAAGAGAACTCGCGCTAAGGACTATGGAAGAATATTGCGCGATGGCAGTGTCACTTAAATAGTGTGGAACAAAATATTGGGTAAGTGATCAAAATTTGTCTAAGTAAAGTAAATCTGGCACTAACAACAACTAGAAAACAATAAAAATGGATAAATGTATTCCTATCCTATCTATTACACAAAACATAGCTGAAACATTCCTAGCATCGGAATTCACACACAGATAGGGGTAAATTGAAAAATCTAAGAAAAACTGTCATTTGGTACTATTTTTTCGTATGGTTTGACTATACCCTTTAGTAGATCAGGCCACACCTCATGCACTCGTCGTTTTTTGAGCAATGTGAGCATTTGGATTACTTGAATCAATATATAATTACCCAGCAAATTCCCCGAAAGGGTGTTGATTATGTGGAATGACAGGGTAACCATTCTTCATTAGAAATACTACTATATCGTCAATCCTACTGAAAACTTCAAGTAGCGTCTTGTAAGGGATTTAGACCTTGTTTAACGTTTGCCGACCTACTCCGTATTCAAAAGATTGATGTCCTTTATATCAGAAATAGAAAAGAGAAAATCACCTTTTTTGTTGTCTCCCAAGGGACTAACTTAAGATCGAGGAACTCAACACAAAACCACCAGTAACGAAAAATAATATGCTAGGAAGAAATCATACATGAACTTTATATTTATCGTTATCTGATAGGCTATTCTAACTTTTGGTTGATAAGTTCGTTTCCCTCTATTGCATTTCTTTATATTTTTAGCAAAAGTAAATATCTTTTCAACAGGGCAACTTCAAAATTAGATTCAGATGTTTACGCTTATTGTTATGAATGATCTAGTTTTTTTCATTTGAATTATGGAATCGGTTGTTATAGATTTCATTTGAATTATGAAACAAATAATAACAGTGTTAGACTTGAAGGAAACAATTACTAACGAAACCCTTTTTTCTTCTCCAAGAGGATTCTGAAAAAAGGCAAATTCAGAAGAAAAATTGTAAAACAGAAAGAGGAGAATTAAAATTACTTTTATTATAAGTGTCAGTACGATATTGTTGAATAAATGTGCTGCATAATGATTAACAAATGTATTCCTAAAGACCAAATGTATATTTATTTGAAAGAGGAATGTTTTCACTAGCCCCTCTAAAACTGAAGGTTTTTTAAAAACTATCATATGTCAGCAAACAGGATAAAACTAAGTGTTAACGTACAAGAAGAAAAATTGCATGATTAAATATATATAAATACCTACACACAAGTGAGAGAGAGATGAATAAATAGGAAAGTCTTGATGGCTAATTTACCAAGAAAAAAAATTTGCTCACAAAAGATTGCATTGGATTTTGTGTGGAGTGGGTGAGAAATCTGAAGATACTCGAGGAATGAGAGGGTGGCTGCATCAAGGGATTTATGGGTACGGCTCGACACTCGGGCCAAGGAAGCCGTTCAGTGCCGATATGCAACTGGGGGAAAACCATGCAATTCCACCATGAAGCAAAAGTTAAAAAAAGGTTGAAAAGAAAAACAAAAAAAAAAGAAGCAGAAATGTTAGTAGAGTCAAAGGCTAAAAAGTTGGTGGAAATAGTGGCCGAAGGTCTTTCAGTCATGCCTACAGTGTTCCGTGTGAGGTGCAATTTTGACAATAATTCCTTAAGGTGGAATAAGACGATGGACACAAAGATGATACATAAGTTGTCGGATCAGCATCTGGGTAGAGTCGCATTACTCCTGACCTGATGCTGTTAATGCCATGTAATTAACATAGCTTTCAGTACATCCTATGCTACTGGTATTGTTTTAAATTTCTATATCAGGATACACATGCTGTCAGTCTGCCTGTCTGTATGTCTCTCTTTCTGGTTATCTATTTGTTTCTTAATCGTATGCCACTTTTATTCTATTGCTGGTGTAATTCACGTATTCAATCGCCCTTTTTTTCCGATGTCAATTTCTGTGATTGAATATTTTCGCCCCTGCATTTATTAACCTTATATGTGTCATTTGATCTAAATAAGGCTTTTCATTTAATGTCCTTATCTAAGGACGTGCTATTTCTTTTCAACGCATATTTTCTTTTTAAGGAGATTTTGCGCAAATTCCTTCGAATAATATTGGCATGCTATACAGTTTATGTCATTATTTACATCTTGTGAGTAGTACATCGTTCGTACCATTTCCTAAATTTCAAGTTACATTTTACGGACTAATTTTTGGTACACGAGAAAGGATTTTAACTGAAAGCGTCAAACTGCGTTAGCGTTACCTATTTCATCTAACACCGAATGCTTCTGGTTTAATAGCATCGCTCGAACAAACGCAATCAAAATGCCTAAATAAAGTCTAGAATGGTGCAAGAGTTTCATTAAATTTTCTCTTTCGAACTTCCTACTTCATACAACGTGAATCATGATCAGTTCTTGAATCTACTTATTTATTTATTTTTTAATATTGTTTTTGCCTAGTTTTAAGAGACATTCTTATCTTTTCGCGAAACTTGAGATAATATTTTTAACATTGTTCTTGTAATTTGCTAAATCTGGAAGAAAGTCTTGGTGTTGGCAAACTTGATTTGTAGGTAATCTGGCCTGGCATGAACTTAAGCAATCAATACTTATGTAAATCTTGAGAAAATCTATTTACCTTTCGAGGAACTTTACTTGGAATTGCATAGGGTTTACCACCACTTCTCTACCAGATTTTTGTGTGACTGTGGCCGGGGAGGAATAAAATGCGAAGCGTAATATTCTTGGGTAAGTAATGTTTGCAAATATTCCATACCTCTTTTGCCTTCAGGCAAAGCTATATAAACATGGATAAATACTAAAAACTAGAAATAATTCAATTAACCATATTCAAATATCTCTCTTTAGATTATTCTACTATTCTTAGTCCAGGAGGAATCACACTAATTCCTTTTTTTTTCTTAGTTGTTTCCTTCACGCATGAAATATCAAGAATTCCTGCAATAGCTTTTCTGAAATAAATCAAATAATGAAGGGACAACACTGATTTCCACACTCAATCACGTAGGCAAGTCTTCATACCTTCTGATTAAAATACCAATTTCATTTACTTTGCCTACTTGTCTGCCACTTGTTTATTTCTTGAAATCACTTAATCTACGCCCTCTTATCGTCTCTTTGTAGACCTATCTTCCTTCTAATGCCTTAACGGGGTCCGAACTCATATCATAATTTTTAAATACTATGCTCACTTTTAAAAACAAAAACTTTTTGTATTATCAATCCACATTTTCCACTCGTGAACTTTCATATTTCCTCTTCCTGTTCATTTGTGTTTCTAATAATGAATGGCTGGGAATATAATTTTGCTAGAAATACTCATACATAATATGTAATAATCAATGGCGGTAAAGGTAAAATTATAACGTGAAAGTTAGACTAAATTACAAAGATCGTTACCTGATTATGGTATATTACTGCATATCGCCAGATCACAAAAATAACCTTCCAGATGTATTTCGAGTCGCAAAGTGTTTGTCGCATTACACAGGATTTAAGATGTCAACACATGTGTATATCCATGCATACTTTTGAAGAATACTCGTATATCACAGAGAGAGAGAGAGAGAGAGAGAGAGAGAGAGAGAGAGAGAGAGAGAGAGAGAGAGAGAGAGAGAGAGTTACTTTTATTCCGCATATTTCACATAACCAGAGACATATATAAGAAAATCTATCGGCTTGAACAGAATTTTACACATTTAAAAAGGTTGAAGCGATACTCAGATCCTCCTTTGGGTTTTATTCTTTCTAGATGTTTATACCACCACCTCCAAAACATTTCTAATTCTTCCCTAGATAAATTCCCCAACGCTTTTCTTTAGTGAGTTCAAACTTAAGACCCTTGTTGACTAAACCACTCTTCTCTCCCCTTTCCTCATGTATCCTATCACCCCCCCCCCCCTTTTCACACACTACTGCAGCTGGCAAGACAGCTGGTGTACTTTCCAGCTAAACATCTTGAGATTGCTTTTGCACTCTCGAGCAAATTTCTACACTAAGGAGACAATTCGTAAGCTAAATCTACAAGGTCACAATAACAAATACAACTTTCACCATTTTTTACCATCACAAGCAAAAACAAATGATTAAATACTTCTATTCATTTTGGTGACAAAAGTGCGCAGTTAAATCTATAATTCTAACAGTAGTAAAGGTTACAGATCTGTTCAGCACAATGCAATAATATATGAGCACAAAGCAAACAGGATTAAGAATCCGGAACAAGGCCAAATCCTCTCCTAAATACGGATTTAATGAGGAACTCTTATAATGACGACGTTTTACAATCCTTATTTGCAACAAAGTGACCCCACCGCCTCTCTCGCTCTCACGTAATTTCTTTTCGGTAAAATTTCTTACAAATACACAATTTCAAATAAATTCCTCGGTAAATTGTACATACTAAGATGTAGTATACTAAAATATCTTTATAGACGACCTTCCTAACATCAATTACAATATAAAAGCTAACATTCAAAACAAGTTGTCATATTTCAGTGTGAAACTATAATAACTATCGTATCCGCAAATACGGAACAGAAGAGGGACAACAACACCATTTAATAACAAGAGCAGTCAGAGATTTCTAACCTCCGCCAAAGGGTGACGTTGACACAAAAAGAAAGATATAAGATTTGTGTCTGATCCAGCCTCCGAAATCGGAACCGGATCGTCTCCAAATATTAATGGACTCATCCATGACCTAAGATCTACCTATGGTAGAAATTTCTTCAAATTCCGTCTATTTGTTTGGACGTTATGTTTAAAATATGAAAAATGCAAATCTGGATCTAGAATCTGGATCCCAGACTGTACCATCCTTTACGTAGTACTAGGTATGCAGTTAATTCGAACAGTCTAGACTTCTTCATCTTACGGCTCAATACTACACAGTATTGTAAAAATTTTAATCCAGCTGTGGCCAGATTTTGGAATGAGCATCCTAATCAGGAAGTTGAATCGGTAGAACTTCAGAAGGTCAAAATTACATCAAAAACTTTTATGTTGAACAGGCTGGCATAAATCTCTTCATAGTTTATATATGAAAGAACTATTTTAATGTTGTTATTGATCTTAAAATATTTTACATTTTTATTCGTTACTTCTCATGTGTAGTTTATTTATTTCTTTATTTCCTTTCCTCACTCCGTTATTTTCCATGTTGGAGTACTATGGCTTAAGGCATCCTGCTTTTCCAACAAGGGTGGTAGCTTTAATACTACTACTACTACTACTACTACTACTACTACTAATAATAATAATAATAATAATAATAATAATAATAATAAGGGTTAAGTTATTTTGTTCGGCCTCATAACTAAATAATTCTATCCAAGATTCCATCAAACAATGACTAAAGTAAAGAGAGAGAGAGAGAGAGAGAGAGAGAGAGAGAGAGAGAGAGAGAGAGAGAGAGAGAGAGAGAGAGAGAGAGAGAGAAATATCGTCATATGAATACACCACTTTCATTGCATCTTTGATGCCATTTATTTTCGCTTGAATCGCAACTTGTGAAGTTAAATATATATCGCCAAGTTTTCTTCATTAATTTTTTTTCTCATAAACTGTTATTGATTTCAATTATCTTATTTCTTTTAATCTGTTTATAAAGTAATACACTTGATATTAAGAGGTATTAGTTTTTATTAAGGTTATACAATCAAATATTTCTACTACCAAAAAATACTCCCAAAATAAGCATTAAAAACACCCTTGTCCTGGTTCTAAATCTCAATCAATTACAGGTGATCGAAAATGACACCCCTAATTACATAGATACACATATGAGTCATAGCGGTCATCACATCAATTGCAGCAACCAAAAGCACTGTAATTAACATTCCCTTCCCTCGGGCCAACACCTAAGGGTATATCTCATTAATTTACATCGCTAACTTTCAGAGTCATGTTGCGTTTCAGTTACATCATTCCACGATTGTAACCTCGTCTGTATAAAAGCATCAAAATGAGGAAATATCACACTTACTTGAAACATGCATTCAATTACATAAATTCTGGGATTGTAAGTTTGGTTACAAGATTCAATCTCAATTATGATGATGAGAGAGAGAGAGAGAGAGAGAGAGAGAGAGAGAGAGAGAGAGAGAGAGAGAGAGAGAGAGAGAGAGAGAGAGTGTTGGGCAAAGTTACTGTAATAACACACAGACCTCATTCATTGCCAGCTGAGTTATGCATGAACTATGCGTTACAAACTTCAACTCAAAAGCACACAAACACTGACTCATAAAGGCTAAAATGAGAGAGAGAGAGAGAGAGAGAGAGAGAGAGAGAGAGAGAGAGAGAGAGAGAGAGAGAGAGAGAGAGAGAGTATTTAGATATGCTCTATCTATACCAATTACTTAATTATATAGCGCGAAGTTTCGGATATGTTTATGCTAATATATTGGTTCAAATATTACTTGTTTTTTCTTCGAGCTCTTTGAGGCGGAGACTGAGAGAACAATTGAAAATATCGGTATCAAAAACAAAATAAATAAATAAAAAACTTTTGAAATATTTTTTTTTTCTATTTTTTTTTATTTTTTTTTTCTAAAGTTTTATTAAACCCAACTTTGTACGTGTTTATTTGTATAATGTTCGAAACCCGTGTGCATTCACACGTCATCGATTTGAAATAAGATTTCAACCATATCTTTTGACCTAACAATACATACGTATTTCTGATATTATTTGTGAATGTGTTTTAAAGCTGACAGTATAGAAATAGTTGCTATTTTATTTGCATAAGAATGGAACTGAAAACATTATTACAAATAGATCTTTTGACTTCCAAATATCGACAATCGTCGATAACTCATATGAAAATAAATACGACATTTTGTCAACATCAATTCTGAAATGAATCTCTCTCTCTCTCTCTCTCTCTCTCTCTCTCTCTCTCTCTCTCATACCATTTTCCAACCTTGTAGTGGCTCACCAAAATCGATTAACTCCAGGTACATATTTTACCACGTAGGTCAACTAAGGCATTATGTTATTTTCAACAGGATTTGAACCTGGCCTTGAAGCTTGGTGACGGTTCCATACACACATATAAGCACACAAATGTACCCACTCACCCACACACACACAGTAAAGAGCAAGTGTCTGTATATATATATATATATATATATGTGTGTATATATATATATATATATATATATATATAGTATATATATATATATATATATATATATATATATATATGTATATATATTATATATATATGTATATATATATATATATATGTATATGTGTGTGTGTGTGTGTGTGTGTATGCAGGTTTCGTTGAACGACAGATGACTGAGTACTTTTAACTGATTTCACTTTGGTCATTACCAGTTTCCTGTAGGCACTATTGAATTCTGGGTTCGAAGTTCCTAAAATACGAGTAATACGAGATGGCCAACTTGAAATTATTTCTTTTACTTTTCTATGCATTACAGTGAGCTTTCGAACTGTAGTCCATCCATGATCATGCTAAATTAAAACCTTAAATTATATTTCGTTGAAGCGTTACATTGGTATAAATAATAATGGGATTATTCGTAAATGTTACAATTATTATTATTATTATTACTTGCTAAGCTACAACCCTAGTTGGAAAAGCAAGATGCTATAAGCCCAGGGGCCCCAACAGGGAAATTAGCCCAGTGAGGAAAGGAAACAAGAAAAAATATATTCTAAGAGCAATGACATTTAAATGAATATTTCCTATATAAACTATGAAAACTTTAACAAAACAAGAGGAAGAGAAACGAGATAAAATAGTGAGCCTGAGTGTACCCTCAAGCAAAAGGAAATACTATTAACGTGAACAACCGAAAATTTGTCACCTTGAGTCGAATATATATATATATATATATATATATATATCTTTCCGGTGACGCAGAGCGGCATTGGCAGTCCCTCGGGTAGGGGAGAGGGGTGGGGAAGGCTGAATTTGTGTTTATGTGCGTGTGTTTGCATATATATTTAAATATCAAATATTAAATTAGTATCTTAATCTATTACACTGTGTGCACTCGTCTCTCCTCCTAATAGATTTCTATGTTTTCATTCATTCCAAATTCTAATCACCATTTTTCATTATGGAAATTCGGTGAACAACTATATTTTCGTAAAACTTAAAATTACAGATTTTTATCATGATTTATGACCAATGGAAATATGGTTCAAACAACGAAAAACGTGGGGATAATGCGGAACTTTCCCAGAGAGAGAGAGAGAGAGAGAGAGAGAGAGAGAGAGAGAGAGAGAGAGAGTTAAGCATATTCTTTGCAAATACTTGGTTACAAGGTCTTGAGAAGGACAGCCCACCAACGCAAATATACTAAAGAGATATGGTCACTTAAAGATGCACACGAACGCCGAATGAGGTAGGTAGGTGCTAAGAGGTTCGGTCATTAATCTCCGTCATTTATGAAGCACCTTCACTACTCTGATCCGCCTACGAAAATAGTAAACGCCCAAAAGGCGGCCTCCAGCAGCTGCGCAAGCTCGCTTTATTGCGTAACTATAAATGTGTACATGCACGCGATTTAATGGCTACATCCATGTTTCATGGTGTTTTTACCCCCATAAGAATCAGCTTGATTTTCCCTTATTTCTTTTTTTTTTCTTTTTCTTATCCGGTAATCTACAACAAAACTTATTTACAAAGTGATGGGTCGACTTTGTTTTTATTACAGCAGACAATACCACATTACTAGTACTTGTAAATAAACGTTTTTTTAAGGTATAAAACATTAAATTCATACTAGTACACCTCTCAAACTTAATCATATGATAGTTTGACTGAAAGTATCTAATCAGTTACACGGCTTCTTTTATCTAAAAGAATTTTCATAAACCACGTTTTTCCTTCATAGTTTAGATTGTGTTAATTTATTAATCAATGTATAATCAAGATAAACACAAAGTGGAAATATTTGAAAGTTTTGCTTTTTCCACATTCCTGGCTAACTGTATTCAAATTACATTGAAACAGGTAACCTGAAAGCATTCTCGTAAACATACGAAAAATAACAAACAGTTTCAGGCGCTCCATGACAAACAGAATTTGTGGAAAACAGAACAATACAAGAATCGAATGAAAACAACCAATAAAAGCTCTGTTCGCTATGAATAATGAAGCGGTGAGTAAAACACGGCCTTCAGAAATTGATGGTTTTTTAAGAACAAAATAAACAATGAAAAAAATGCAGTAGATTAAAAAATGGAATCATGACAAAAATCAATGTATCGTACGATTACTACTACTACTACAACTGGATGACAATATTATCGCAATATTTTTGTCATTCTGAAATTCCGAGTCGCCATTAAAACGAGCAGAACCGTCCATTGTCTAATACCTCCAAGGATCCCATAACTCGCGGGTCAAACAGGCCTTGCTTAAAAGGGACCCAAAGCAACATTACACCCACCGTTAAAGCTATTTCTAATGATGGTATTACTCAAACATTCCCCGAGGGAATGGCTCTGAAGCCAATGCGGTTGTTTGTCCTTTCGCATTAGCCAGCGGCGCTTTGTAAAGGCAGATGTTATAGTTTATTTGATTTTTTTTCTTGGCTGAACACACATTTAGTGATTATTTCATGCGTGGGAAAGGGGGATGTGCTAAGAGAGAGAGAGAGAGAGAGAGAGAGAGAGAGAGAGAGAGAGAGAGTGTTGGGCAAAGTTACTGTAATAACACACAGACCTCATTCATTGCCAGCTGAGTTATGCATGAACTATGCGTTACAAACTTCAACTCAAAAGCACACAAACACTGACTCATAAAGGCTAAAATGAGAGAGAGAGAGAGAGAGAGAGAGAGAGAGAGAGAGAGAGAGAGAGAGAGAGAGAGTATTTAGATATGCTCTATCTATACCAAAGCGTCCATAAGATTTAATGAAATCTAAATAGATTGTATCACACCCTCGAGTACATGCGGTGAACAATTGACATTATCTCGAATACACATTTCTCTAAAAATGTTTTGACTACTGTGTACCAGGAACTTCTGGTTTGAGTTTGGACTTTATTCAAGAGAGTAGGTTACTATCGCTACGATTAGTTGCATGAGCGCAATACTTTCATCACTACAATCTACTACCAGAATAAAAGTTTAGGCAACTTTTTCAGAATTACCTGACCTTTGAATCACTGGCAATTCACACTCATATGATACCACATTGTTGTCCAATTCCTTTTGTTTCACATAAACATAGCCTTCATAAACTATTTATTTTTATTCCACCTTTGTTGGAGATGATAAATTCAATTGGGTTAATGGTTCATATTACTTCAAATATAAATACAGTGGTAAGATATGGCGAAGAGTTCGCTAGGAGGTATCTTTGCTAAATGGCTGATAAGATAAGTCTAGAAAAGAAGTCAAAACAAAGAAAGCTAATGAGAGAATTTCACATTTCAAACAAGTTCTATTCTAAAGTAGTTTGTTTTATTTCGCTGTTTTGAGAGTTTCCAGATTAAAGGTCGTTAAGTATTTAAAGGAAACCGTTTGCATACAGGAGCAATCTACTCTTTTAAACACTCAATATTCGTCCTTACTTTTTTTTTTTAATTTCCTTATTGAAACCTTTTGCTTGTATAAATACATTTAAATTTAGTGTTGGGGGATTTTTTCCTCACGGAGATTATTGCTGGGAGAATTTTTCATGGTGGATTTTTTCCTCTGTGGGATTTTTTCATGGGGGATTTTTTCCTTCATGGAATTTTTTCCTGACACTCTCCTAACACCACGTTAATCTGGCATATTGGAATTAACCTTAAACATAAGTTATATTTCTTATATTTTCCTTTGGAGAGAGAGAGAGAGAGAGAGAGAGAGAGAGAGAGAGAGAGAGAGAGTATCCTGATGGTACCAGTGAGTAAAGTTGTTCAGCGTACAGACAAACGTACGGTAGAAGCGTCATGAAGAAACTGACCTCATAGGGATCAAATCCACAATGGTTTATTTCATTGTGAATCTGAACATTTAAATAAGACGAAAGTGCTACATAAAAAAATTTTCAGCTCATAAATTAAATACATATACATACAATATACCATCATCATCATCACCCGTTACTAGTCCATTGCAGAACAAAGGACTCAGAAATGTCCCTCCACTCCCGTCTGTTTATTGTCTTTCTATGTCAGTTTATACCCACAAAATGTCTTGGTTCGTCAATCCATCGTCTTCTCTTCCATCCCCTGTATATATATATATATATATATATATATATATATATATATATATATATATATATATATATATATATATATATATTTATTCGCAAAAATGGTGGTTACATGCATCTTTTAATGAAGAACTTGAAAAAGAATGGTCTGTTCACAGAATTAGTAGCAGTTTTGTGTCACAGAAAAACGTCCCATGGATAGAGGATGTTTCATGAATTAGGTACTGAAATTACACCTTGAAATTCAATCAAACTGGTATACATTAAAACTAAAGTGAAAAAGATAATGTTCACCTCCTTTCATATTTCCCATCCCATCATTTTTTCTCAGACATATCAACCAGTTACACACACTTACATAAATGGTAATAACCTCTTTTAACATATCTAGCTAGTCAATAGTAGATATGACCTCTGCAAGCAGCAATAACGCCTATCAGGCTACATGGCATGCTCTCCACCATCTGTACAATGTTCTCAACAACTATCATGTCCCATTCTTCCAATAGAGCCTGACCTAATTCTCTAAAGGTGGATGGTAGTTAGTGCCTTTGTCTAATTGCACACAACATCAGGATATTTACATCATGTTCTTCAAGGGAAGCGGTCTCCACGCATGCTCGATTGGCAGGGGCATTATCGTCTTTGTATGAGAAATCATAGGCAAACAACCACTAGCCCATGGAAGAGGTTCTGATCAAGCAACTATCAATACACATCACCAGCCACATTTCTATCCACAATGACATGCCAACTCTTGCCATCTGCAGAATAGCATTCCGAACATGAACTGATCCACCTCTTCCAGCAACTCAGCTTGTGCACACTCGTCTCTGAGATTTGCTCCGGCCTGTCTGCATACACACCTCCTAGCAACTACCTGAAACAGTAAACAGACTCATTTCCAAAAAAGCAAGGTGCCATTATTGAAAAATCAGATTCTGGTGTTGACAGGCCCAAGGAAGATGGGCTCTTTTATGTTAAAATGCGAGCTTTGGTTTCACAGCACATTGTTGAGA
>NC_090730.1:85265924-85268424 GCF_036898095.1 Palaemon carinicauda | reverse complement strand
TCTTTATCATGCATGATTGTAAGGATTACATGGTAACCGGAGATCATTCTTTCTCAGCTTTGATATGAGATCTTATACGATTAGGGTTCAAATTCAATTGTTTGATGTAAAAGTGTCCGTTTCTTTACGTTGCATTAGATTTCTTTTAAACCTCAAACATAATTCATACTCTGTTCAAAGCAATGCAGCAACGCATCTTGATATCATATAAGCAACCTGTGACAGTGCAACAGCTTTATTACGCCTGGCATAAAATTTAGTACAAGTCCTATTTTCTTGAAATAAATAACCAATACGTTTCCCTTCGAATCACTGAAGTTACAAAACTATAATTTTCTAAGGCCAGAAATAGGCACCTTAAAGTCACCTGTCATTGACGTTCTATCATTCATCAATTTTTATGTCAGTTTTGAACCATCGATATTTAACAGACAGTTTCGTGAGTACAAAGAAAGATGTATTCACCAGCTTACAATGTAAATTTCTTAAGAATGAATTAAAAAAATTTTAAGTGTATCTTTCTTGAGCAAACTAAAGTTTCCTGCATATAGACATTGCATGTTTCCAAAAATAATCCAGTGACAAGGGAGTTTCGGAAGAGTAAATATTTTCGAAGCTCATTTTTCCTCTCAGAGAGAAGAGAAGGAAGGGCTTTAAGAGAAGAGGAGGAAGATTTCTCTCCGTTCTTCTTTTCCGTTTCTTCCATTTGTTTTTGTTTATATGTTAATAGGTGATGTGGTGTATTAATTCATCGGTGACTTACCTATTTACATTTCTTTCATTCTGCCCTGTGATTTTCATTAATTTGGATCTGTGAACTTAAGAATATTCTTTTTATCCCTTTGATCACTTTAAGAATATTTTTTTTATCCCTTTGATCACTTTAAGAATATTTTTTTTATCCCTTTGATCAATTTAAGAATATTTTCTTTATCCCTTTGATCACTTTAAGAATATTTTTTTTATCCCTTTGATCACTTTAAGAATATTTTTTTTTATCCCTTTGATCACTTTAAGAATATTTTCTTTATCTCTTTGATCACTTTAATAATATTATTTTACCCCTTTGATCACTAAGAATATATTTTTTATCCCTTTGATCACTTTAAGAATATTTTTTTTATCCCTTTGATCACTTTAAGAATATTTTTTTATCCCTTTGATCACTTTAAGAATATTATTTTCATCCCTTTGATCACTTTAAGAATATTTTTTATCCCTTTGATCACTTCAAGAATATACTTTTATCCCTTTGATCACTTAAAGAATATTTTTTTTATCCCTTTGATCACTTTAAGAATACTTTTTTTTATCCCTTTGATCACTTTAAGAATATTCTTTTTATCCCTTTGATCACCTTAAGAATATTTTTTTATCCCTTTGATCACTTTAAGAATATTTTCTTTATCCCTTTGATCACTTTAAGAATATTTTTGTTATCCCTTTGATCACTTTAAGAATATATTTTTTATCCCTTTGATCACTTTAAGAATATTTTTTATCCCTTTGGTCAATTTAAGAATATTTTCTTTATCCCTTTGATCACTTTAAGAATATTTTCTTTATCCCTTTGATCACTTTAAGAATATTTTCTTTATCCTTTTGATCACTTTAGGAATATTTCCTTTATCCCTTTGATCACTTTAAGAATATTTTCTTTATCCCTTTGATCACTTTAAGAATATTTTTTTATCCCTTTGATCACTTTAAGAATATTTTCTTTATCCCTTTTATCACTTCAAGAATATTTTCTTTATCCATTTGATCACTTTAAGAATATCTTTTATATCCCTTTGATCACTTTAAGAATATTTTTTTTATACTTTTGATCACTTTAAGAATATTTTTTTATCCCTTTGATCACTTTAAGAATATTTTTTTATCCCTTTGATCACTTTAAGAAAATTTTTTTATCCCTTTGATCACTTTAAGAATATTTTTTTTATCCCTTCGAACACTTTAAGAATATTTTTTATATCCCTTTGATCACTTTAAGAATTTTTTTTTATCCCTTTGATCACTTTAAGAATATTTTCTTTATCCCTTTGATCACTTTAAGAATATTTTCTTTATCCATTTGATCACTTTAAGAATATTTTCTTTATCCCTTTGATCACTTTAAGAATGTTTTCTTTATCCATTTGATCACTTTTAGAATATTTTCTTTATCCATTTGATCACTTTAAGAATATATTCTTTATCCCTTTGATCACTTATCACATTATTATTACCATGAGGTGCATGTGAAGCGAATATGTACATAAATCTCATGTCTACGTCAGTGCACAATCCAATATGCAAGATGCATAATAAAACCATGTACCCCCGATTTGTGTCTTGGGTTATTATTCTAAATGACGGCTATGAGGTCGTGCGGCCTCATAATTGCTGAATAAATTATTACCTCTAAGTGTCGAAGTCTAAACATTCATTAGGAAATGTTGGATTTTGAAAGTACTTATTCCGTTTAAAGTCGCAGGTTGCCTCTGTACAGGAAGAA
>NC_090730.1:85248424-85260924 GCF_036898095.1 Palaemon carinicauda | reverse complement strand
AAACCAAGAGCACTAAACGCCACAAAACACATGCAATCACACCCTTGGGATAAACGATGCCAATTATAAAACCAATATTCAACACACGACATCTTAATTAAGTCGCAGTTAGAATAGCAACGGAGTGGAGGACACCGCCTTGGCGTATTCCATTACCATTTCTCATTCATTAGTGACCAGTGTCGAATGTCCTGCATTCGCCAATTAGTTCCTTTAATGCGCTGTCTTATTAAATCTACACCTACGTGAGCGATGTCGCATTCTCTTCATTTCTCCATCAGGCAAATCATGAGAATTTGAAAAATAAATCATCAGAAGTCTATGTGAATGATAACGGTCGTGGGCGCGCAATAATAAAGCACATATAAGTGTGCTTGAAAGCACACACACACACACACACTCACTCATAGGAAAATGTAATAAGTCAACTTGGATGTTTTTTGGCCTGTCAATTAACGGAATCATTAATGTAAGACCGGCTCGGAACACGCAAACAGTATGGCAGCAAAGGAGAACCGTTTGACTTTGAAGTAAGAGAAGCTGTTCTTCATGAAATTATAAAGGCTGTTGTAACAACTCGAGCGGTACGTGCTTCCCCCGGGAGATAATTACTTCCATAATAAGTTATTTGAGAAAGAAGGAAATTGCTTTCGATATAACCAGGGGACCAAGATGAACGGGATGTGCTGAATTTTTGCAGAATAAAGATTACATGTAGGAATATCAAATTATGGAAAATATAGCATTTTTTTTTTCAATAAAAAGATATTTAATTTCTGCATTTAAGATACCTTTGAATCTTGATATATTATGTCCTCGAGATCTGTGTTTTAGGATAAGATACCATTAAAACCTTTTCATTATTATTACATGCTGGCCAATATCAGTAATATAAAGTTAAAAATTTATTGTTACGAACAAAGGTATTATACATTGTATTACACTTGAATCACTGTCAGTGAATACGAATTCGAAGGGTTCTATTGATTAAACTAAGCAAGCACAAGCAAACGCAGATACATATACAAAGTGACGAACTTGATTTCAAATCAGTAAATATCAAAATTATCTTAAGTATATTGTGAAACAGTTCCATTTATAATGATTGAAGTAAAAAGATGATACCTTGAGGGAGGGACTGGATGGGTCAAATTAGAAATATTAAAAACACATTTATGAAGGAAACCAATTAAAATAAAGTGAAAATAAATTCTTTCTGAATGGTATTCGAAGAAAAGATTTCAAAAGATGCAATTTGTTCACTGACATATCATTCAAGTTTACACCGAATAAAAACTGAAGATAAAAAATTCCGTTTTATTCGTAGGCTAATATACCTTGCTTATGCTTAATGTTGTGAACGCTGGACAAATTAAAGGTTGGGAAAAAGAAGGTTCCTAAGCCTGCCGTAGCTAAAATAAGAATTCCCCCAATACAACACTCGCATCGATTTACAGCTGATCAAGATAAGAGCAGTTTCTCTCGCCTTCCAGGAAATTCCAGATTTTAAGATTTTTTTCTCCTGGATTAAAAAGAACTCCGATATCTATTTGGGCTTGGAAATCCTCGGATATGTGAAGATTCTCTGATTTTATCACTTATGTTGTAACAGTAATTGCAACTCCTGACACTAAATTAAAGAGAAGGAACATATGAGACAACAGAGTGGAAAGAATTTTCTATTATTTCTTTCTTGTCGGCATAATGATCTCCAACGGTTATTCGTTATGAAGTTTAACTTTTTTTTTTCTTTTAAACATCAATACATCGAAATATCTGATTTCATTAAGTATTAGGGTTTCTGAAGAATACCAAGGAGATCATTTCTCCTAAAGATGGAAGTTATAATCATCAACTGATATTATATTATAAAACTCCTCACTTTAATTATAAACATCACACTTTCTCACCAGTACCAAGAACTTGTTATTAATATGACAAAATACGATAATATTGGTTGTAATATTACTCCAAGTATTTTCGACTTTAATGAAATTAAATACAAATGAAATTAATCAATGAAATAGTAGTGAATGATTTATCCATCAATTTCCTGGTCACTGCCATCTCTATGTTCTCTAATATACAGAGGAAAAAATAATAAAAAAAAAATTATAAAGCAGTTTTTTTTTTCAATCATGAAATTAAAGGAATAAGAAAGACTTCAGTTTCTTATGTAGCATGCCATCTCAATAATTTCTTTTCTTACATGTCCATTTTAATCGGAATATACAAATCAAGAAACAGAAAGTTATACAAGTGCCATCAAATCGCACAGAAACACTATGGCAATACTATTTAACAGGCAATTAGTGCCGATGAATACGTGCATATTAATTAAAAAGGTGACAATTGTAAACTATCGCGTTATCGTCTGGAAGCATTTCTGTCTGCGTTAGATGGATATTTCAATAACAAAGGCACAGAATTTGATGAGATGTGTCTGATATGTTAATTAAGAGATCTCCTCCACATGATTAACTTTACATATTGTAATCTCTGTATTGTTATCTCTCAAAAAGAGTATCCTCTTTAAAAAGACATTTAGTAAATAAAAATAAATGCAGTACATTTGATCATCCATTCGTGGGTAAACTTGCTGAATCCCTAAAAAACCTAAACTTCTATTAATTTCGTTGAAAATTGTAGATATACGTGCATATATACATAAATATGTGTGAGTATATATAAAATCTTATATTTACACACACACTCACACACACATAAACACACACACACACACACACATATATATATATATATATACATATATATATATATATATATATATATATATATATATATATATATATATATATATATATACATATATATATATATATAAATACATACATACATATATATATATATATATATATATATATATATATATACAGTATATATGCATATATATTTATGTGTATATATTTATATGTGTATATATATTTATATATTTGTAAATATGTACTCACACGTTACATTTGCCAACGAAATTAGCAAGTTGGGTTTTTATCCGGACTGTTAGTTTTTTCACCAAGAGGTCACCCAGAATGCGATTCAACTTTTTCTTGTTTGTGAGCAACTTTACACAAAAACTACTGTGCCGGTTTTGACCTGACTAATCATGTTTGGTATAAGCAAAGGATGGATCTAACATTCTGGGTGAAGTAAATCAAAGTATAAGTACGCAGGGGTACTTTGAAAATAATCGCAAGGTTAAGTAAATGGCAAATATTATGTTAGTTTATTTTTTGTTTTTAAATTACGCAAAACTAGACAAGTAGGATATGACGCAAGGACAAATCCATTAGATTATGAAGAAAATACATTGAAGTACAAGTACATTGTGGAGTTAAGAGCAAAATAAGACTGCTTGATCTGGCGAAGGCATGCTTTCTACTAGGTGCCCCTTTAGTTTACTAATCGAAATCGATTTCTTAAGTAGAGACATCTTTGAAAGAGTTCAGTATAGAGATGACACTATGCTGTCATGGAAATAACGTCACCTCTGAACTGATTTCTCCGTAAAGTTAATCATATTGAGATCACTTACTTGACATATCGCCCATTTCTCAACAAATTATGACCGTTTGTTCTTAATATATGGTCCTAACACAAGAGGAATGCTTAAGTATGGAGTATATTTGAGTGGATGGGGCGGTGTCCTCAGTCTTAGGATTACTAAACAAGTCTTTAGAGGAAAGGTTGCTTGCCCTCAGCTCTTTGGCTTGACCTCTAGTGTGTGTATAGCACTTTGTTATTGTTGCTAGTATGGATGAATGCTTACTTGTACATATATGCTCTTGATTTAAACCCAAACACAAACATGTATGTTAACTCTTCCTCGGAAACCTTGATGCTTTCCAGCCCAACCCCCAAATGAAATAATCCCACCTAAGAAACAAACGCCACAATTACTATCTATTCATACCATTTTTTTTTTGTGTTATTCAAATAAAACAATCTCTAAATATCTCTGCTTAATCTGCGTCCATCATTGTGAATGTGGTTGACGCCTTCACTATATTAAGTCAAGAAATAATCCGTCTCTTAGATTACATTATATTACGACACATCTATTTACATCAACTATCTCATGCTAATATGAATTTCAATTTAAGATCGCTTGAGAAAGACTCATTCAAGCTTCCTTCACAACAGAATCGGATATGGCTTATTCAAGTGTTTAAGATTTCAGATGATCTATTCAAGAAAAAAGAATAAAACTATACAAACAGCCAACAGCATTTTAGTCTTTCCTTTGAGCATATAACTCTGCCTCCTCTTTATCTTTCGCCTGTCACATCTGAGAAGGGTTTCAAGATTACATAAAACTTAGTGCGCAAACTGAAAAGCACAGCGGAATTCTAAACAAACCGTCCCATTATGTTGTTCATATGAACCCAGAAATCTATGACTGGTCCTTATTTATTTTTCAGTAACTAAATTTAATAGTTAAGAGTATTTAAGGAAACAGGTTCTTTTTACATATGAATTGTTGACCTAATAAAGTTCTGAATTATGAAACTGCAACTCTTATCACAGGATTGAAAATAAAGGATGGTTTCGAGAGCGACGTGTCCTGTGACGGTATTTGTGTGTGCATTTGTCTAAGGGCAGACAATTTATTATTGTCTTTGCTAAATTACTCCGTATTAACAAAGACCTCCGTATTCTCTCTCTCTCTCTCTCTCTCTCTCTCTCTCTCTCTCTCTCTCTCTCTCTCTCTCTCTCTCTCTGACTGAACTACGCCGAAGAGAGATTTTGTTTGCTTGTATACTGTTTCAACTGCCATAAGCAAAGCTTAAAAACCAAAAAGCACTCCAACACCACTTAAAACACGCGATCTTGGTGTAATCACACAAACGTAAGGAACTACAATTCAGGACAAAAAATCTATCATTATCATTATTACTTGCTAAGCTACAACCCTAGTTAGAAAAAGCAGGATGCTATAAGCCCAGGGGCTCCAACAGGGAAAATAGCTCAGTGAGGAAAGGTAACAAAGAAAAATTAAATATCTCAAGAAGAGCAACAATATTAAAATAAATATCTCCTACATAAAATATAAAACTTTAACAAAACAAGAGGAAGAGAAATAAGATAGAATAGTGTGCCCAAGCGTACCCTCAAGCAAGAGAACTCTAACCCAAGACAGTGTAAGTCCATGGTACAGAGGCTATGGCATTACCCAAGATTAGAGAACAAAGCTTTGATTTTGGAGTGTCCTTTCCCTAGAAGAGCCGCTTACCAGAGCTAAAGTCTCTCTTCCACCCTTACAAAGAGGAAATAAGCGAATTACCAATTACAGTGCAGTAAGAAAAATTGTTTGGTAATCTCAGTGTTGTCAGGTGTATACGGACAGAGGAGAATATGTAAAGAATAGGCCAGACTATTTGGTGTATGTGTAGGGAAAGGGAAAATTAACCGTAACCAGAGAGAAGGATCCAATGTACTACTGTCTGGCCAGTCAAAAGACCCCATAACTCTCTAGCATTAGTATCTCAACGGGTGGCTGGTGCACTGGGCAACCTACTACCTGGTATGTTATATCTCACCAGTAATAACCTTAAATTACTACTAAAATATCATCGACAGGCAACAACTACAGATTAACCAACCCTCATAAGCGATGTAGGCAAATGAGGATATACCGGTATCAACTTAGGCATAATATTTAACTATAGACTATTATGAAGGACTAAAATCCTATTGTGTTGGAAATTTGCATAGGTCTATTCTGATTCAAAGTTAATCACAAAAATTGATAATCCGTTTATTTATAAAACGTTTCACATTTTGCTTCATCAGTGATTCCATGGAAGGTGCCACTAATGCAATACATTAATTGTGTGTGTGTGTGTATATACTGTGTGTATATATATATATATATATATATATATTTATATATATATATATATATATATATATATATATCCTTGAATTATGTTGACTGAACATTTCTTTTCAGTTTCATTTCATTATGGTGTACAAAAAGTTATATTTCTTTATTCATTTATTCCGAACCATACTTTCATTTATTCCGAGTACAGCTGTCAGTAAGTTTTAACATTATCTTACAAAAGATTGTCTTGTAAATGGAAATATGCTTAGTATCAAAATTTTACTTACTCATATATATATATGTGTGTGTATATATATATATATATATATATATATATATATATATATATGTATATAAATATATATATATATATATATATATATATATATATATATATATATATATATATGAGTAAGTAAAATTTTGATACTAAGCATACTCATATATATATATATATATATATATATATATATATATATATATATATATATATATATATATATATATATATATATGAGTAAGTAAAATTTTGATACTAAGCATATTTCCATTTACAAGACGATCTTTTGTAATATAATGTTAAAACTTACTGACAGCTGTACTCGGAATACATGAAAGTATGGTTCGGAATAAATGAATAAAGAAATATAATTTTTTGTACACCATAATGAAATGAAACTGAAAAGAAATGTTCAGTCAACATAATTCAAGGTTTATTGCTGAGCAGCGCTATATTTTATTTGAATAATTATGTATACAGCGTAACTGATTGATTGGGCGAGAGACGATGTTTTCTATGTAGAATGGCCATTTATTTTTATCTAGAGTGGAATCTAAGTTTTAACTACACTGCGGGTTTAAAATAATTATATTTCCTCGAACTGCGATCATCGATATAAACCGGTTTACCCATGCAGATCAAGTTTTCCTTCGGTGACTATCGTAAACAAAGATGGCAATCGAATACGCCAAGTAGTAGTTTATTGGCACCCGTGAAGCTTCATTTACAGAGTGCCGAACGAACCTCTACACTACTTAATAGTAAAGGACTTTCCTTGAGCAGCTTCATGGCACTCGGACAGTATCACTATTTTCAAGATGTGTATTTCACAGCTACTATTTTCCGGTGTAATTAAAACAATTAATAAATTTAAAACAAAAACAACTCAATGGAGTAAACCCTCTCTCACTTCTTGCTATTATTATTATGATCAATTACTTACTCTGTCAGCTTTACGATGCCCATTGTGGCACACTGCCACCCACACCTAATTCAAGAATTCTTTCGCGAGTTTTTGTATAGACAAAAGGAGCCCATATGTTAACTACATCTAACATTCACTGGTGAGCATATATCAACGAATATATTAGAAAACTGTGACATTAAGTATTCAACAACGAACGTGATATTAATCAGTTACTCCAAAGAGCACGCGGCACCATTATCTAAAAACCTACCCACTTTAATAGTGAATCGTTCAGTTTTCAAATAATCATATTCATGAGCTGACTACTCGAAAGCGCATAATGCCTGAGAATAATTAGGGCACCGGTTGTACATGAGTTACTAAGCATGGGATGAATCAATACCTAAAATAGTGAAAAAAAAAAATAATAAAGAACATACTGTTGCATACGTACAATATATACTCGAGTGATATTTACAGGAAAATCACAAACAGATAGACGATAATGAAGACTTTCTTTATCTGTAGGTGCTTCGATGGTGTGGATGTAACAATAAACGAGCAATCTTCTAAGCCCCACAGTTATCCTACATTAAGGGGTTGGTTGCCGAATGCGCCCTCTCCAATGCCTTCGATCAAAGGCATCCTCTACCACAAACCTTTTCTCTCCATATCATCCTTCACCTTATTTCGCCATCTAATTTTCTGTCTCCCTCTTGATCTTCTCCCCTTAACACGTTCCTCCAAAGCCCCCTCTGCTCTCCCCCACCGTCCATCTGCAACTCTTGCCCACACCATCTCAGTCGTGTCACTCTTATCATTGTAATCTTTACTACCATGCAATCCTCTTTATTTCATCCTTTTCCACTCTTTCAAGAAGTAATATTACCATAATCCACCACAGCATTCTCAACTCCGTTCTCTCAAGCTTTGCTTCCTCTTTTAGTCTTAAAGCCCAAGATTCTGATCCATACATTAACATTGGTCTTATTGCTGTGCTATAGATCTTGGCTTTTATCTTGATTGACATTTTCTTATCACACACTTCTCCTGGTACCTCCCTCCACTTTCCCCATGCTGCTTTTATCCTATTCTCAACTTCGACCTCACATCCTACCTCTTATCTAAACTGTTCCACCTGTTTAACTGCTCCTTTATTTTCTTGTATGGCTATCCTGTCCCTACCTTCCTTACTGCTCACCTTAGCTTCAGTCTTATCAATATTTACCCTAAAGCCACCACTTCCAAAGTCTCTTGCCCCTCTATCACCCTTCTCTGTAATTCTTCCGCATTTTCACCTTTAATCCCCAAATCATCTGCATATAGCAACTCCCACACCTCTCAATTTCTGACCCCTTCACTTAACACACAAAAGACCAACACAAATAAAAACGGGCTTAATGCTGACCCCTGATGTAATCCAACACTAACCTCAATGGGTTCTTTTTCTCCAACAGCTGTTATTACTTTACTCCTTGTTCTTTGTATATCATCTCAACCATCCTAATCTACTTCTCCGGAACTTTCCTTTCTCAAGCACCAAAACATCGCTTCTCTTGGTATTTTACCATGCACCTTCTCTAAATCTACTAAAGCACATAAGAGCTTCTGGTTTCCCTTTAGTCTCTTTTCTTGTAATTACCTTACTATAAAGACGGCCTCCAGAATCCCTTACCCCCTCATGCAGCCATACTGCTTTTTCCTAATCTTTACAATCTCTCCCAGCCTCTCATCTACTACCCTCTCTTAAACTTTCAAATCATGCTGTTAGTTTAATTCCCCTGTAGTTACCACATTCCATGATATCATCTTTCTGCTTAAATATAGATACCATTAGACTCTCCTCCCAGTCTTTAGGCATTATTTCCTCTTCCCATAATGCTATCAATAAATCCAGCATCCATTGTTTCCCCTCTGTAGCTAGTATCTTGACCTTTTCAATTTGAAACTCTGGTGGGCCTGGTGCTGTACCATTCTTCATCCTAGTAAATGCCTGCTTCACTTCAGTATTCCGTATCTCTATCACTGGCCCCTCCAACCTTTGTGCTTCTCCCAGCTGCTCTTTCTCATTTCCAGTATTCAGTAGTTGCCCATAATATTCTCCCTATCTCCTCTTAATGCCATCATCCCTACGCAATATATTTCCATCTCTATCCCCGATGAATACCAGTTGCCCAAAATCCTGTCTTTGTGCTAATCCTGAACTTAAGTTTTATTGATACGACAATTTAATGGGATGAAGCCTTAAAAATTTGGTCACATCTGGAAAAAAATTATAGAATGCTGTGCATTGTTGAGCCTTATGCAAGATAAAACAAGACTTAAAATTAACTAAATACCCAGCATTACATTGTGGATGGTACAGTCTGGGATGATCTGAATGTAATAGATAGTCAGAATTATGAATCACTCTGCTAATTAAGACATTATCCTCACTAGTGAGAAGATCTGGGTATGATTCTAAAGTCGTTTATGTGCATTCCATAAAATACTATGAATGCTTTTTCTTGAGTCAGTGTTTGATAAACTATTTTGCCTAGCACCATCTCAGTGTAGTCTTGGATGCTTCAGCCTCTTTTACCATTAGGATGTATTCACCAATAGTTTGTAGTTTTTATTCCATTATTACCATTATCCTCATTATTAGCTACGCTACAACGCTAGTTGAGACAGCGGAATGCCACAAACCAAAGGGCTCTTACAAGGAAGGTAGCCCAGTGAGGAAAAAAAATAAGTAAATAACAACCATACGGTTTATGAGAGTTAATGAATACAAAATAAAATATTCAAGATAAAAACGACATTGAAATATTGTAGATCTGTCAAACATAAACTACAGAAGGATAATTATATAAACCTATTTAACAGAAAATTTTACTAGGCAAGTTTAAGCTTTTGAGGTTCCACCGATTCAACCACCAGATTAAGATCATTCTACAGTCTGGTCACAGCTGCAATAAAACTTCTAGAATATTGTGTAGTATTGAGCCTTATGATGAAGAAGGCAAGATTGTTGGAGTTAACTGCATACCTATTACTACTTACAGGATTGCACAGTTCTGCGTAGATCTGAATGCAAAGAACAGTCAAAATTATAAAAAATCTTATGCAACATGCATAAAGAACTAAGTGAACAACAGTGCGAGATATTTATATCCAGATTATGAATGTAATAAGAATTCAATAGACCATAAGTTTCTTTCCAACAAATTGGAGTGTCGACAGACGAAGACAAGAAATGGTGAACACCACTCAAAACAAGGTAGAATTAAGGAAATAAAAAAAATTCCTTATATCAGGATAGATTGATCAAAGAGAATCTTGAAAGACTTTCTTAAAAGGCAAAAGTTTACTGTGCTACTATTCCTGATTTCAAGCAGAAGTCATGTGTTCCAACTGCAGTCTGTGTATCCTTACTGACTGTTTCCTCTATTATTTCACCTACAGCAATCTGTCCAAATGGCCTGCCCTGTTCATTTTGAGCTGAAAATCCTCCTCTCTAAAAGTGAGCATGTAATTCTGGACACACTTCTAAATGTGTCATCAGGATAGATTGATCAAAGAAAATCTTGAAAGACTCTTTCAATATGCCATTTTGTTGTTCAACTAAAAAAGGAACATACTAAAATTGTTTCTCAAAAGTAAATTTGCTAGCAAGAATCACACCTGTAATTTTAAATTAGGTTATATATAGTTAAAGACATTATTAATGGAAGGATCAGGATATTGAGGGCTCACTATCCTTGACCTATTAGTTATACTTTGAGTATTGTTAGGGTTCAATTTCATGCCTCATAATTTACATCATGCACTAATTTTAGCTAAATCTCTATTAGAGAATTTTGCAAATATGGGTGAATATTAAGGAGATTGAAGTAAAACAGAGTACAATCATCAGCATATAAAATCTTGTTTTCATACTATATATGCATGATATGTGGGTTGGAGTAGAAATGGGGTCTAGAAAACTACCTAGAGTCATACTAGATATTACATTCCCATAATCACTGAGGTGCGCAGCATCAACAACCAAACTGCAAAATAAACACCAGATAATTACCTTCAGCAAACCTATTTAGACGTTTATCCAAAAGAGTTTTGGAAACTGGGCAGTAATTAGCTCGGTTAGAGCTACTACAAACACATTCAATTGTTTAAAGTTATTGCAGTTATTTTCATATGCATAACTTGAATCCCACCATACTTAAGCTTTAGAGTCTTATCTTTAAGCTCCTGGGTTCAGTAAAATATTTAATTCTGACTGGAAATGGAAACATTAGCTAAAAAGATAGTTATCTCGATATGACTGCATAAGGTATCATAATATTTTGGTAAATATTAACACAATACCGCAAAGATACATATATTCTTATCTTCTAGACACTCTTCTTGGCGAATAACTTTCTCTCATGCAACTTTCTTAAATTTTTTCTTTAATTTATCATTTTTCTTTAGCTTATAACTTAGCTACCCATGTGCAATTCAAGACGCATTTTCATGCTAGAAAAAAAGAGAACATATTCCAACAAGGAAAAAAACACAAGAAAATTCTCCACCTAACCTAACATAGGATGCATGTCCTTACCTGGGTACCTATGAAGGCCCCCCCCCCCCCATTCAGTGACCTCACTTAGATGCCATGCCCTTATCTTAACACAAGTGTCTTACCTTATTGAAGTATGAATCCAAAGTTATTCGCTAGACTACGATAGTCCTAATTGTAGTAAAAGAAGTGATTGACGAAAGGACTATTTTTCCATCACTGAGAATCTATGTTTTTTTAAAAGAAATAAAATGCCTTTGTGGTCAGAAACAGTAGCAACAAAGGCGCTATTTCTTGGTTACTGAAATTTGAAATTTCTTGTCCCTTCCAAATGGGATTTTTCCCTTTAATATATGCTACCGTGCTTTTCCTTTGAAAAGGCTACGGTTCGATCTCAATGTGAGTTAGAAATATGTTTCTAATGAACACGCTATTGCGTTTATTTTTATCATATATTGACTCAGTGGGGGCAATTAGAATCAAATGCTATCAACTGGGTCGACCGGTGGGTTAGGAAGTTGGGTAAAACTCATGTGTATGTAGGACAGTGCCTTCACCAGGTAAATGCTGAAATGCACTTGCCTTTCATTTGAAAAGACTGGGGTTCGATCCCAATGTGAGGTAAAAAAAAATATTTACTCAACACGATATTGATCTAATTTTCATAACATATATATATATATATATATATATATATATATATATATATATATATATATATATATATATATATATATATACACTGTAAGTATGAAAGAATCAGCACTGACAAAACCAAACATATTAACTTGTGTCGCTTGAACTCCTTGACAAGATCACAGTGGGTGGTAAGAAAAAAATCCTGCTCATGACATACCTCCCTCCGTGCTTTGGGCTTCCTTAAGGCTAATCAAATAATTGACATGGTCTTACCCTCTGGAATCCC
>NC_090730.1:85235924-85240924 GCF_036898095.1 Palaemon carinicauda | reverse complement strand
TGTTCCTCATTAAATTGGTACCATAATAGGATCGTCGTCACATGATATCGTTTTTTAAAGGCTTAAAAATGAAACCGTAGATAGAAGGTAATGCAAGAGGGCATATTCGCGTATGAAGTAGAATAGATTAAAGGTGAAATATTGGAAACCAATAGGTTAAAATCTTCAATAAAAAAAAAGTGTACTTTTATAGCATCTATGGGAAAAATTACAAAATCACTTCGGAATGTCCAAGTTAAGATTAGCGCATACACAAAATTCTTCTTCTAATCTTACATATCATTCCGGATGACGTAGCTTCGATTAAAAATATTCTGGGAATAGGTCCCTAACTAGAGAAAACATGATTTAGCAATATAACAAAATCAATACTTCTTTAATATTGCAATGCCCCGGCAACCTTAACACTGTAATTTAGATTAAGTTACATATGTAGTTACACATAATTCATAGAACTATAACTTTCCTTATTTCCTTTCCTCACTGGGCTATTTTCCCTATTGGAGCCCTAGGGCTTATAGCATCTTTTTTCCTACTAGGGTTGTAGCTTAGCAAATAATAATAATAATAATAATAATAATAATAATAATAATAATATTGTTGCTAAGATACTTAAAAGTTCTAAAACCAGCCTAAGACAAGGATATGGTAAAGAACTGGAGATTTGAATAAAGTAACTGGTATGCCGTGCCGGTTTCCTCCTTGCCTGTACTTATGCATGCATATTCACGCAATGTATTCTTGTGGAGTGGTTAGATCTATAAAACAGAAAACATAATAAATGTGAAAATGGAAGTCAGGCAAAACTATTTTAACAGCATCTCTGTATTTTTTCTGAATCTTGACTAGGACTACCCATTTCCATTTGCGAGAGAGAGAGAGAGAGAGAGAGAGAGAGAGAGAGAGAGAGAGAGAGAGAGAGAGAGAGAGAGAGAGAGAGAGAGAGTTTATCTCTAAAATGTGGGGAAGCCTAAGGGTCTTCAAGTTTACTCAACATTTTTACGATGCAATATGAAAATGAAGCTCGAACATAATACTGCTCAGAATTTCAGCGGAAGAGATTTTGGAGGGAAAGACCGTCTCCATTTGTGGAAAAATATGAGTCAAGCAAGCATTAGAGTAATTGATTTGTCACTCAGTTTAACCGAGTATTGTGTAACATTCCATTACCGTTCATCCTATCATGCTAACTTCTGTAAATTAATCTTAAAGATGAGCATTTCTGAGAAAATCATGTTATTTCCGGTCGCTACGTTTCCAATGGGTCATTTGTTTAAAACGATAAGAACTCTTTGGTTTTTCTCTCATAAGGAGTCCTCTTATTAAGTTGAATTCTATTCACTGGTTCTTTATAAAGAGACTACAAGCATATTTAAATCTCACACATGGGCTCTAAAGTTTTTTTACTTCTTTTCGAGTAGAATTATACTCACCGTTCTCCTTCTGAATTGAATTACACAATCGGTATATATGAAATATTTTTTCAAGGATTGTACGGTACCTTTTAGGGTGGAAAAATCTCACCAAGCTTTGTAGAATTTGAAGCGTAGTTAGGTGTGGTCGCTTGGTGGTGATAATCACCACTTGGAAGATGGAGGGCCAGCGTTGATCCATGACCAAAAATTTCGAGTTTGAATTATCCAAATGCTAGCCCACAGATGAATACTCAAAATGCTAGGTATATTACGTTTCTTACCAATCCTTCTATTACGCGCATCTACAATGATTGAGGGCCCCAGAGTTAGAAGTTTTACAAAAAGTGACTCTTGTTTTAGTAATGACAACAAATCAAAAAGAATTTTACAGCCATTAGGAGCTTATCTGAAGAAAAAAATAGATATCGTCACCAAGTTGAGGCCTAAAAAAGTTTCATTTACACTTAGCTGCTGACTCTCATCTTAATTTGTTGTAAAGAAAAAAAAATGCAGTCTATTAAATTCCTTATTATTGATAAAAATATTAATGAATAGTACCGTCGTTCAGTTAGTTGTTTGTGCATGTTGCATAAGATTTTTCCTAATTCTGACCATCCTTTTCATATAGTAGATTAGCCAAGGCATAAGCCACCCGTTGAGATACCACCGCTAGAGAATCGTTGGGTCCTTTGCCTGGCCAGATAGTTCTGCAGTGAACCCCTCTCTGGTTACGGCTCAATTTTTCTTTGCCTACACATACACCAAATAGTCTGGCCTATTCTTTACACATTCTTCCCTCTCCTCATGCACCTGACAACAGTATGCTAACTGAAAAAATTCTTCTTCACTCAAGGGGTTATCAACTACACTGTATTTATTGTTCTGTGGCTATTTTCCACATAAGGGTAGAAGAGACTCTAGCTATGGTAAGCTGCTCTTCTAGGATGACAGTCAAAAATCAAACCATTGCTTTCTTGTCTTGGCTGGTGCGATAGCCTCTGTACCATGGTCTTCCGCTGTCTTGGGCTAGAGTGTTCTTGCTTGAGGGCACATTCAGGCACAGTATTCTATCTGTGTCCTTATTTCCTTTCCTCACTGGGCCAATTCCCCGGTTGGAGCCCTTGGGCTTATGGCATTCTGCTTTCTATCTAGGGTTGTCGCTTAATTAATAATAATAATAATAATAATAATAATAATAATAATAATAATGAAGCGTCCCATCCAGTACGTTGTACTACAGTATGTAAGCGGTTAATTTTAACAGTCTTGTCTTCTCCATCATAAGGTTCAATACTACAAAGTATTCTAGAAGTTTTATTCCTGATATGTGTCCTGATTGTAGAATGATCTTCCTAATCTGGTGATTGAATCGGTGGAACTTCAGGAGTTCGAACTTGTTGCCAATTTGATTCTTTTGGTCAATTGGACATAGGTTTAATTTTATAGTAAATATATGACTGATCTATGTTAACGTTGTTACTTAACTTAATATATTCCACAGTTTCTTAGTATATTTTACTTATTTCAATATCTAGTCCAGGATGCCAGAAAACTCCTAATCAATCAATCAATCAATATCTCCTTTCCGTAATGGGGTATTTTCCGTGTTGGAGCTCTTGGGCTTGTAGCATTATGCATTTTCCAAAAGGGTTGTAGCTTAAATAATAATAATAATAATAATAATAATAATAATAATAATAATAATAATAATAATAATAATAATAATAATTAAAGTTGGAAAATAGCCCTAAAAATCTGGTACTCAGCACAAATTAAAATTTTGTCTTATGATACGTTAGAAATGAGACCTGACATAATGTGAAGTCGTTCAGCATTGAAAAGTCACTTATCAAGGCCTTTTAACGTTATACTTCCTGTATTTGGTGTTTAATGTTAACCTAATACAGTATTTTATGAAAAGTTACGAATAATTCATTTACACTTTGTCCAAATATCTATTTTCATAAATAGAAATTGCATTCATTAATGTGACTATCATTTATGAACCGTTGTTACTAAATCCTGCTGGCCCAAAGAACGCATGAGGTTAGATTCAAACATAAATTCAATATAGATATAAATTCATCACTACTCATTGCACTTATAAATGATTCAATCAAAGGGTGGTTCCACAGAAACAACGCAATAGTCATTGCCACATCCCAATTTTAACTGCTGAGTCATACATCAACATTAGCTCCTTCATACACCTACAAAGAATGCTCATCATCAGTTCAATGAAACCTCAACGTACTTGTACCATTCACCCCTATCGATCACACATTCTTTCACATCATGGATATCGAGGCTCTTCTATTCCAATACCCCTTTCACACTGTCTATCATAACCTAACTTCTTCTCTCCACTTCACTGTTAACACTTTCAAATTACATTTTTTTTCCATGAGAAAAAATATCAAAACACTTTGATCGCCCCATTCACCTACCTTTCTAGCACTTTCAGGCATATCTAAATTTCTAATCCTTTCAATCTGTCTAACACAGCATACAATTCACAAAGAAATGCATCTTAAAAACGTCCAGCGTTACTCTTATTTGCTTTTAACTTTCCACACTTTGCTTCTATCAAGGAGAGTTGGTTCAACAGTCCTTTTATACATACCCATCTTTGCTTGCATCGTCATTTTGAATTCTTTCCAATCTTTAGCGCACAGCCTACTACATTCTATGCTTTGTTAAGTCTATCACTCAAATATCTCCTTTTACCCTATCATCATTTGTTTCATGTACTACCAAAGACATACAAAAATCATCTTCTTCCATTCTTCTATACATCACTGCTGCATCTTCCCGATTCCCAGCAACTTGTTATTACAAGCCCAGCTGTTAGCACGAGTTGGATAAGCCGAATTCTCCATGCTCTATGTCTCCAATAAAGATAGCAGCCGAGTATGGGAAAAAAATCTGAGAAGTAATAAATAAACTATATAAGTGGAATAGCAGAGAAAATTAAGCAAACCAAGATGATAACCAATCAAAATAGAATGAATAGCAGATAAACCATGAAACGTTATTAATATCAAAAATTAACGTGTTCAACGAAAAACCATTAATGCCGAGTTTGGATTTGTAAAACTCCAGTGATTAAACTATGATCAGCAATATCATTGAACATTTTGTCACAGCAGGAATACTTCTACAATACCGTTTGGTATCAAGCACCACAAAAGAAATAGAAAATGTGTTAGAATTAACTGTAAATCTAGTGCTATGTGACGAATAGTATGGTCTGTGAAGTTCTTAGATTACATGCATTATAAGTTAACTAAATTATTTTTCTAGAGAATAATATTCTGATCGGCGATAAAGCATTTAATAAACACTAAAAGTTTTTGCACAAACTCTTACGGTCAGAGTCAATTGTTGAAGGCCAAGTAAAGAACACCATCCAAGCAAGGAAGAATAAAAGAATGTATAAAATTTCCTCGGATTTCACAGGTCTCAAAAAATATTTTAAAGGTTTCACCGTACGATGTTATAGACATTAAATGAGCCGCATGTAGTTAAAGAAATATAGTCAATGAAAAGATATGGGTAGGGGAATTCAATGTACTATACTTATAG
>NC_090730.1:85220924-85230924 GCF_036898095.1 Palaemon carinicauda | reverse complement strand
CATTGCGTATGTGTGTATAGTGTGTCTAATTATAAATCATTTTTCAACTTATTTATATATAAATATATACACACAGCTCATCTCTCAAAAAAAAAAAAAAAAAAAAATCAGTAACGATTTTTTTTTGACAATCGTGTAGACAGGATTGATAAGAAATCCAACTAAGTTGTTGTTGGTGGTGTGTAATAAGATTGCTAAAACAGCCTTTCAGTTTTGGAAGATAATTTCCAAAGATAGTGGCATTGAGGATAAAAGAGATAAAGCAACGACTAAACTAACAATATTGCGAAACACAGTTATAGATACGCCTTTCGAAATACTGTAGTAAATGATGCTAGCAATGAACGTTAGACCATTGAAAAGTCTGTAATTAGAGTCGATAAAATCATCTTCCTGAACCCCTCGTTATCATTGTTGTAGTCATAGTCTTCAGAAGCGAATCTAGTTGTATCGATTACATTCCTTACACCGAGTTGACATAAAAAGCAAAATAGTCAACGACTATTAGCTGTCACAATATGGTTTCTTGTTAGACAATATATGAAACGCCGTTAAGAATACGTAGCAAACTTCAGTCAAAAATGCATTTTTTGCAACGGACCTATCCACTTAACAGTAATCCGGTCCATAGGGGTTTCGATCCCCCATATAAAGACAGCATAAAAAAAAATTTAACCTTAAACATTTAATTACACAAAGAAAGGAATCATACAGACAACGTATAATTCCTTTCTTTCTCTCTTTAACTAGTGAATATAAAATAACACGCAGCAAAGATACATTCTATCAAAGCAGAAAAAATAAATACGAGAAAACACCAAGAAAACACAAATCAAAACAGAGCAATTTTATCATGATCCATCTCTGCATATTGAATCACATCTTCTCTTTTCATCCTGATATATTTTATGAGGGCATTAGGCATGGGGGGGGGGGGGGGGTTGAACAAAGGGATCGATTAGAGTATGACGAACTTGACGCCATAAAATAAACATAAGAAAGTACCATGACGACAGGTTGCAATTGGGAGGGACCGTGATTTGATGCCTGCCTGCATATCTACCATTAATTTTTTCTTTTTCGCTACACACACACACACACACACACATATATATATATATATATATATATATATATATATATATATATATATATACATATATTATATATATATATACAGTATCTATATAAAATGTATTCATACATCTACTCTATATATACCCATACGAGCATACATATTCAATTATTATAAGCATATGTTTATATATATATATATATATATATATATATATATATATATATATATATATATATATATATATATATATATACATACACACACACTTATATACTTATATATAAGTGTGTGTCTAAATACATGTCATATATACACTCATTCCCGTATATAGACTTTCATGCACATATAAATTTATCTTTAGTTAAATTATCATGCCAGAGATCCGTGCCCAATTTCCACAGTTAAGTAACTTCTTAATACTAGACTACTGGCTCTTATTTTAATCTGAAAGTCCCGAAAAGCAAGTAGTTAACCACACACAATTTTCTTTGTTGCCTTTATCAATTATATTATCATTCTTTTTTAAAACCAAATCTTAATATTGGAGCGTAAGGTAAAGGAAAAAAAGATAATATTTTGGTCACGACTTGCAGTGTCTGCAATATCTCGAAAGAAAGAAAAAATTTTCTTGGAAGAAAGTACTTAGCGCTGTTCATGGATAATATTTTTAAACGCTGACCATTCCAAGTAAAACTTAACATTTTGTAATAATAATGATGATGATACTAATAATAATAATAATAATAATAATAATAATAATAATAATAATAATAATAATAATAATAATAATTGTTAGGTGAACAAATACTTTATAGAAATACGAAATATAAAAAAAAAAATGTGGAAGCTAATTTGAAATATATAAATCGGTCTTAACATAAAAATTGGAAATCTAAACAAACCGAAGCAAAACAAAACGAGAAGAGATGATGCCTCTGCGCAATGACTCGCATCTAAAAGCGTGCTTGCATCCTTCCGTCGTGACTGACGAAGATCTAAACTTACTCTCTTATTAACAATAAAAAAAGAAAAAGAAAAAAAGAATAAAAAAAAACTTGACATATACAACGGCAATGTTGCTTAAGAGAAGCGTCTGGATTGTTATCTCCTCCTGACTGTTGGTCATTTTTGTGTATAAAGGAGGAAGGTCTGGGTTGGGATGCAACTCTAGTTTGGCCAAGGATTATTTGATTGATTTGAAGTTCTCTGGCATCCTGACATTGAAGGTCATTGACGCCAATATCGTTTATTATAAATAAAGATTAAAAGAATATTCAATTAAAATCAGCGAAGTAAATATATCATAAAAGTTAAATAGCATTAAGACCACCTCCTTCTGATATAAATCTTAAAATTCCACTAGAAGTTAATATGATATAAAAGGTGAATAGCATTAAGAAGACCTGCTTCTTATATAAATATAGAAATGCCACTCGCATTGTACGACACATCATGTCCAAGGATCTTGGCAAGGATAAACCTGCCATCTTCACCATGAGAAACAGGATTAAAGAAATTGGGACTATTAATAAGTAATAATAGATAAAAAAAGGGAAATATGGGAGCTTATTAGTTGACATTTTTTTCGCCTATTGCCCTTTTCTCTCTTTTCTGAAGAAAGACAGAAAAGGTAAGAGGGAGGAAGAAAGGAGATAATCAGCTATGAAAGTTGTAATGAAAGTTCTAAAGTAAGGGAAAACGGAATCAAAACGAGTTTTCAAAGCTTGGTAATAAAAGGTTTAAAGTTTTAAAAGCCGCTAATGAATGACAGGGGCAAGGAACAGTGACACTACCAAAGAGACTGACCATATTTACATATGACCAGCACCCGAGACCTCTCATCATCCAAGCTAGGACCACGGAGAGCCACGCAATAGCTGCTGATGGCTCTACAAGTAGAGCTATAGGCTATAGTCTCCCTAAATCCCCCCCCCCCTCCTTAGCTCACAAGGATGGTGAGGTTCCAACCACTAAAGGAACTAACGAGTTTGCACAGGACTCGAGCCCCAGTCTGGCGATCCCCAGGCAGGGATGTTACCAATAGGGCACCACCAAAACAGAGACAATCATTGTGCGTATAATCAAAACATCAGACATTAAAGAAAAAAAACAGAAAAATCAACTATTTTCCATCTTACGAAGAGAGCGGAAAAAAAAGGAATTTTTAGAACAAAATACAGACGCAAATATTTTTTACCCTATAGCTGACAAAATGAAGACCTATATGGACACAAAGGTTTAGAAGTCGGAGATTACTATCCCGAAAGAACTGTTAGCATGAAGCTTTTGCACATCCTGGCACCTTAATAATCTCTCTCGATCTCTTCAGTTACCTGTTCATTTACGTGGATTTGTTTTCAATGTTCTACTGTAAAACATACAATGGTACAAGCAATGGTAACTAAAAGATCAAGAAAAGTGATTAAAAAATGTTTAATAGGAGAATGTGTCTTTTTAAACCATAAATAAAAGCAAAATCTCCTCGGCAAAATCCACGATTTATCCCACCGAGATCTGAAGCTAAGCTTCTTAAGGAATGAAAGGCAGTAAACACAAAATGAAAGAAGAACCCAGATATTCATCCTAAGACACTCTTGCAACAAATAAAGTGCTGTACTTTCTGTTCTCGCAACACAGTGTACATGGACTTTTTGTCAGCAAAATAAAAAAGTTATCCTTCGGTTTATGAAGCAGTAAAGTGGTTTTACAAAGACCTGTCTATAGTGTGTCATATCTTCCATCAAGTCTCAGTTTCATAATCTAAAACCCTTATCACTTTTTTTAATCTTTTAACGTGTACTGGATGAAAAGTAGAAGATGCAGAGAGAGAGAGAGAGAGAGAGAGAGAGAGAGAGAGAGAGAGAGAGAGAGAGAGAGAGAGAGCTGCAAATTGTAAGGGCTTAAAGAACATCGAGCTTTAAATCCAGAAGTAATTTTTGTTTTTTCCAATCTTGCTGGACGATGGAATTTTCTCCTATACTTTTCCTGTATCTCTAGAGAATCTAGAGGATGTTGTGGGACTGTTATCCAGTCATAAGGGGTTCGGAGGTGAAGTAAACCGCTGTGTACATACTGGGCCTAGGTAAGGATAAGTAATGATTTGTGAAACTAACTCTCCATACTATTCCCCTAAGCTTAGTGGCTCCCTTCATTATTTCTTCCTCCCAGGTCTGGTCTAGATACGGGTATCCTTTCTGACGATAACATAAATAAATTACACCCTTAGCAATTAAAAACTTGAAGGTTGAGAATCAAACAGCGTGGAGAAATGCGGTTACAAATTCGAAATACGAAGTTTGCATAGCTTAAAGGGTACCTGACACTTGCACGCATTCGTGGCACGCACTGGCACGCATTGATGCGCGAACTCGCGTGAACGAGTCGTGAAAATGTCGTGAACAGTGCTGGAACTCGCGTGCCAGAGCGTACCAATGCGTGCCATGCGTGCCCAGAACTTTGAAATGTTTAAAGTTTGTGGCACGCATTGGCACGCACAAAATAGTCGTGAAATAGTCGTGAACGATGTGCCAACTGGAGTGAACTGGAGTGAACAGTGCGGGAACTGGCGTGAACTGGAGTGAACGATGCGGGAAGTGGCGTGAACTTTATAATGAAGAGAAACAAAAAGGAAACGAAAAAATTAATGAAAAGGAAAGAAAAATAAACCTAATAAATTTTTATATTTGCTGGTTTAACGTGAAAAAAAATAATATCTTATTTCAAACTATTTCTATAACTTTATAATGAAGAGAAACAAAAAGGAAACGAAAAAATTAATGAAAAGGAAAGAAAAATAAACCTAATAAATTCTTATATTCGCTGTTTTAATGTGAAAAAAAAAATGATATCTTATTTCAAACTATTCTAATAACTTTATAATGAAGAGAAACAAAAAAGAAACGAAAAAATTAATGAAAAGGAAAGAAAAATAAACCTAATAAATTTTTATATTTGCTGTTTTAATGTGAAAAAAAAAATGATATCTTATTTCAAACTATTTCTATAATGAAGAGACAAAAAGGAAACGAAAAAAAATAATGAAAAGGAAAGAAAAATATAAACCTAATAATTGTTTATATTTGCTGTTTGAATATAAAAATAAAATGATGTCTTATTTCATGCACACACTTATTTTCCTCTATTACCAATCAATAGCCAAAACTTTTGTTTTAAATAAAAATGAACTGAAAAATGAACCCAAGAAATTTTTAAGTTTGCTGTTTGAATGTAAAAATAAAATGATGTTTTATTTCATCAACATACTTATTCTTCTTTATTACCTTAAAATGAAGAGCAAAACAAATTTTTTCTGTTTGCTGTTTTAATGTAAAAATGAAATGATTTCTTATTTCAACACACTTTTTTCTCTATTACCTTAAAATCAACAGCCTAAAAACTTTTCATGTTTGCTGCTTTTAATGTTAAAATAAAATGCTTTCTTAATACTTGTACATATTTTATGTCTTCTATTTATATGTAAATCAAATGCTTTCTTATTGAAACAAAAATAAAGGGCAACAAAAAATACAAACGAAAAAGATACGTTTATTCTCCTCAATGCAATGGTGTCTCTGACAGAAAGCATTGTTGTCTCTTCCGAAGCCAATCCAAGAATCTCCTCGGGTTGGAGAAGCCCCGTTTTTATACGGAGTGGCCAATTCGTGAACTGGCGTGAACGATGCGAGAACGATGCGGAATGATGAGCGAACTTGCGTGAACGTGTCGTGAACTTCTTGTGAACTACGCATGCCAATTCGTGCCATCGCGTGAACGTCGCGTGAACGATGTGCGAACTGGAGTGAACTGGTCGTGAACAGTGCGGGAAAAACACCAGTGCGTGCCACAAAGTGGCACGCACTGTGGCAAAAATGCGCGTAAGTGTCAGGTAGGCTTTAAAAGAAAAAGATATAGACACAACCTTCAACACAATATACCTCGGGAATAACCTTTTATCCATTATGAAAGGCAAGATCTCCTTAACGTCCTTTATGAGAAATTTTGCGTAGACGTACTGGTCGCAATATATCTTCCATATTTAGACTTCCTCTAGGAGATGCTTTCATATGAAGGAAAATGAACGTTGAAATTTTGATATCTTGAATAGAGTAACATATCCAATACAAAAAGAAATACATATAAAATTTACTTAGCTCCCGCTAGTGTTTTGAAAATTTACGCTTCAATAGAATAATATCGGCAGCCATTTTAAATATCCCTACCTATTTCTTAAGTAAAAATTATTTTCTTTGCCAATGCTATAAGTTATATTTACTTTTAAATACTGCAATGATGTGTGTCCTTTCGTCAAACTAAGCTTTGTATGAGCAGTAACAATTACCATTCTAACTTAGTCAATAGCTTTGGTTAAAAGTTAAAGTTTTACCTCCACATTAAATTCATGTAACAATATGAAAGCAGCACAAAAAGATGTTTCCTGGAATGTTCGTCAAAAAGACCAGTTTTAGTAAATTAAAAATATTACAGTTTTGCAACCTGTTAAAAAAATGCAATACTTTGAATTTTTTTTAAAGGAATAAGCTTTTATCAAAACATGTAAGGCGTTTCTATACTTAGAAAATATACTCCAAGTGGTCAATGAGTTACAAGTGACCATAAAGTTATATATAGTTTTACAAGTGTACTTCACAGAAGCTGTTAGCATGTCTCTGTCTATAGATAGTCCTGAAAATTCAAAGGAAGAAATAAACCGAATCAACATTATCCACAGAATTATATATACAGAATCTGTCATACAATTAAGGCATTTGTCTCAACGTATAGCGTAAGGACCTTTTCTTTTTGTTATTTAGGCTATAACTGTATAACAATAATCCTCTCCCTCCAAGTAATACTATGTGTTGAATGAAATATGCAAAACCTTACTCCAGCAGACCAAAAGAGCCAGGGGCTGTAACAGGAATTATAGAAGTTAGTTCGTTATTCATTACAATAATAAAGATACTATTACTAAATGTTCTCCGGATTAGTCGGGCCTCCCCAAATAACGTACATCAAGGCAAAACTATCAGGTGGATCAGCTTGACCTCATGAGAAGCCCAAGAGCCAAACAGAGTCTGAATCACTCGAAAAAAAAATATAAAAACGATAATTAAAATATAATTAATATTGAGAACTAAACACACGTATCTAAATAGCTTGGCCGACATCAGAAAAAAAATAATTCATAGATAAAAATGAAAAAGAAGAGAAAAAATTGCTAACTGCCACCCTGAAATTAACAACTTTCAATCACTGTATTACAGTATCTTTAATTGTCGGTCTGCCCGGAGCTATTTTAGCGATACATGCGTGCGAAAATCCGATACAATTTTCACCTAGAGACGACTTCGTAAAGGTCTGGCTCGCCAACGTTGCTTCTGCAATTGATTATGAGAATACCACATAATGAAAGGTTCAGCCCGACAGACCGTCTTGCGCTACAAAATCATATTTAGAAAATGTAAGATATAGAAAACATTAAACATATTTTAGTAAACTTCAGCTGAGCTCTCTCTCTCTCTCTCTCTCTCTCTCTCTCTCTCTCTCTCTCTCTCTCTCTCTCTCTCTCTCTCTCATATGTTGAAAATTCCTAAATATCTTAATAGCAAATTTCAATAGAAAGAATATGAAATTATAAGAAAATATATGTATCAATCAGGGAACTTTTATATTTATCAAATTCAAATTGATTGATTGATTGATTTGAGGTTTTCTGGCATATTGATTCTAATTTAAATGAATAATAAATACAAGGTAATTTGAAAGGTGTCGATATATGACTAAATCAGTTATGATATAGCAGACGTTTCAAGACAGATAGACAAACATGCTCATAAATGTCTGCAACCCTGCCTGAAGCATCTCTCTCTCTCTCTCTCTCTCTCTCTCTCTCTCTCTCTCTCTCTCTCTCTCTCTCTCTCTCTCTCTCTCTCTCTCTCTCTCGAAAGTCTTAATCACTGTACTATGATATCGATTCATTTCCCAATTTTATTCCAAAATTAGTTCATCTTTGACTAAAACCTCTTTTAATACAACTTGTGTTGAGTCTGCTGGTGTTATTAGATTCCTAAGTAAAAAGGAATATGAAAGTAGAAAACATATGGGAACCGGTTTCACAGAGGCCACACTTCTCACCCGAGCCACGAGTCGCCCTTGCATTTACAGGATGGATATTTTTTTTTTATCTATGCCTATGCAATAGTTTCAACCTGTACAGAGACCCAACCTGGATCGAAGAGCTATGGTTTGAATCAATGGAAAGAGGATGGTTACATATTGATTTGGAAAACTGCAGTCCAGTAGTTCTAGAGAAGAAATTTTTAAGATTTTTCCCGGGTAATCTTAAATAAATATGTAACCCATATGGAGCCAGGCTAAATTTAATTTTACAAATTTTGGTTACTATTTTAAAGAAAAAAAAATCTTAAAAGGAGCTTTCCCCCTTGTTTAAATTGCTTCTCCTAAAAAGGATAATTTTATTTATAGTTGTTAAAATTTATTCAGCGCTTGAAGAGAAATGGGAACGCTTTAAGCAGCCTTAACGTTTGCCATACTTGAATAAGTTTTTGGTAGTTAAAAATATAGATGATGACTGATAAACTGTACATATGGGGCATGAGATTTATAGGTATTACTACTTGGAATTTGTTGAAGGTGCTGGTATATGCACTTGGATATTTTCTCGCTATATATGGAATGCACAAAAAAAAAAAAAAAAAAAAAAAAAAAAAAAAAAAACTGCCCAATAAATTTCGAATTTTAATAGTTGTTAGTCTAAATTATTGATCGATTATATTCGAGAATTTTGTGCGCTGGCCGTGTTTGATACTGTTGGGGTTCAACTAATCAAGTAGTCCTACTGGCTAGGTTAGCGTAACTTATATATATATATATATATATATATATATATATATATATATATATATATATATATATATATATATACATATATATATATATATATATATATATATATACTGTATATACATATATACATATTATATATATAATTTATGTTTATATATATACATACATATATATACAGTGTGTATATATATATATATATATATATATATTTATATATATATATATATATACATATATATAAATATACATGTATATATATATACATATATATATAAATATATATATATATATATATATATATATATATATATATATTGGAGACAGCTGGATAAGTAAATGATAAACATACCAAATGAAGAATTGTTAATGATAGGAGGAGACCTACATGGTCATGTAGGGAGTAATAGACAGGGCCTGGAAAGAATACATGGAGGAAGGGCTTTGGGAGATCGGAATCAAGATGGTGAAAGGGTTATGGACTTTGCTATAGCCTTTGATATGGCAGCAATTGACACTTTCTTCGAAAAACAGCCAAAGTATCTTACAACGTATAAAGGTGGTGGGCAAGAATCCCCAATTGATTTTGTATTTTGCATTTAAAAGAGATAAGAAACTATAATATATTACCAGGGAAAGCTGTGACGCCCCCGAACAGACTCTTGACATTAGACTGGGATAGGAAGAGATTAATATGAGGTAGGCAAGAGATGATTCCAAAGCTAATATGGTGGAAGTTGAAAGAACCAGAATAGAGGGATAGATTCATAGAGAGGGTTTTAGTCGAAGAGTGGTGGGAACAGAACATCACTAATCTGAAAAGAGTTGGCAAAGAAGTTTTAAAGATGTCTACAGGAAAAGGGCCAAGAGACAAAGAAATTTGGTGGTGCAATAACTATGTACAAGAGAAAATCAAGATGAAAAGAAATGCAAAGAAAAGGTATGATGAAAGAGGCACTAAAGAAGATAAGAGGAGGAGTAGATTAGCAAAGAGAGAAACAAAAGTGGCGGTGGCACAGTCAAAATAACTAGCATAGGATAATATATATGAAGATTTGC
>NC_090730.1:85208424-85213424 GCF_036898095.1 Palaemon carinicauda | reverse complement strand
ACGGATGGCTAATCCGATTTTACAAATATAATCGGTTGGAGGTCATTGTATGAATCCAACGATACCTGGTAATTAAGAGATTCTCTACAGCAACGTTCCTTAACTGGAGTATTGATTCTTCCTGTCTGTACCAGAGTCCCGAGACTCAAAAACCTATAAACACAAGAACCATAATAAACACACTAAAGTAAACCTTATACCAAGATAATGATTGGACCAATGCATAGCAAAACAATAGGATGTGTCGAGTTGTGTAAAGAGAAGGGCCAAGGCTGACAGTGAGTAGGGAAGTGGTCAGTGGAAAGCTTCACGGAACTCTTACTTAACCTGATGAAATTATAACACTTAACAAATTACAAACATCACGATTAAAAAAAAAAAAAAATCCATCCGTCATCAGGTAATCTATTGTATTAGAATTATGTTAATCATGCATATTATCAAAATCGAAAACCAAATAACGGTATCCTAAAAACATGATTGTATCGAAAACATAAACGTATAAATAAAACGGATCCCAGAGCCCGTGCCTGACCGTAAGGGCCAGGCAATCTACTGATTTATATTGAAAGAAAATTGTAAATATTTTTTCTCAACTTACGAAGAAAAAAAGTGAAACTTGGGCAAAAAGACTGAATCATTGAATATGTACATATTCACTACATAGTTCTGAATAGTTAAAAGTATCTGAGCATTTGCTAATATAAAATAATTGCCAGGCATGTTCTGTGTCCCCGTTTATTGAGTCTTTGGAATATGGATCAATTCTTATCCGATAGACAGGTAGATATATCACATAGGTGTAACGAGGGGACCCGCATATTTACTTCGCCAATTATGAGGAGATTGACTGCCTTTCGTTTCCCTCTATTAGTGAGAGAGAGAGAGAGAGAGAGAGAGAGAGAGAGAGAGAGAGAGAGAGAGAGAGAGAGAGAGAGAGCGTTTCTTACAATCCTCTAAATGTAATGTTATTTCTTGGAAAAATAAAAAATATTTCCCCCATGAAACTGCAAGTATTTTAGGTTAATGCTTTACTTAATCACTGTAGTTCATGAAACGCACCTTCTGCAAAGTTGGAATTATAATAACATAAACCTGATAATTATGATCCACCGATTAGATGATACATCATTCTTTCTTGAGGCTGCGTCCAAACAAATTTTCCAGTGTGCCAGTTAATCATTAATGATCTATCTATGGTATGTTTGTCATAAAAATTAGCCTTCTCCACTTGACTGACGGGCAGATCCTACAGTCAACCTCAGTTAACCAGACCTGTCTGTTTATTTACCTACAGCGTTTGGTTGTCAGTTACTTCCGCCAAACATCACTGACAACTCCTTGTTTAGATGTGGACTTAAGTTTCGTTTTTAAAATCAGGATCTCAATTTATTTTCTACAATTACTGTTCTTAATTAAATTCTTTACATTATATCAAATTTAACTTGGCATTCTCTCCAACCAATACCAAGATAAAAATAAACGAAAAAATAAAAGAATTTAAAGAAAATATTTTGGTGCTTTTTAAACAGTCATACATACAAAGTGTATTTTACATTCATTAATACACACATGTTTTTTCAAAAATGTTCATGAATTCATACATACAGATCAATGTGTTTATATATATATATATATATATATATATATATATATATATATATATATATATATATATATATATATATATATATATATATGGTTTTTACTGTGGTAACGGAGAAGAAATTATTTCACTAAAACATCGAAGAAAATAAATTCAAGTCACTGTAAAATAGACAGTTTTGTATTCCTGCCCCGCAACAACACCCATGTCTGTGTGGTGTCATCTAGATAAAGGTCGGTTATGAGAAGCGACGCGGGTCAAGCAGAAGATAAAGAAATGTGGGAGATGGAAAACCAGGTTATCCCATGCGGAATAAAAAAGAAAAGTCAACGTGGGAAGAACTGTAGAATGCAAATAAGAATTTGGAATATGTGAAATATATCGAAAAGAGAAATAAATAAAATGAAAAAAAAAGATATAAAAGGGAAAAATGAGAGAAGGCTCAGGAATGGGGAGGGACTGTGACGAGGAAGAGATAAAGAAGACACGGAGAGGCTTAAGATCAGGGACGTCATAAACATCTTTGGGGCGTTCTTAGGGATGGCAGAATTATCAGCGCGAAGTGGCAGCCCAATCAAAATCACCCAACATTAGCAAGGTCCTGACCATCGAAGAGTAGCACTATTAAGCAGAAAGGGAAGGACAACAGTAGTACCACGGAAGTTTTCGAGGTCCAAATAGCAAAAGAAGACAGAGTGGTTGTGGAAGCTGTGACGAAAGAGTAATTGGACTACACATTGTAAAAATATGAAGATCTCTCCCTCTCTCTCTCTCTCTCTCTCTCTCTCTCTCTCTCTCTCTCTCTCTCTCTCTCAATATATATATATATATATATATATATATATATATATATATATATATATATATATATGTATATATATATATATATATATATATATATATGTATATATATATACATATATATATATATATATGTATATATACATATATACATATATATATATATATATATATATATATATATATATATATATATATATATATATATATATATATATATATGTGTGTGTGTGTGTGTGTGTGTGTGTGTGTGTGGGTGCTATTATAGTATGCTTTCTACCGCCGATTTTGCTATCTACCACCCCTTTCTGACTAAAGTATGATACCTACCATCAGTCCCTAAGGATACGGTTTACTTGCTAATCCGCCTCTAATAAGGAGGATCACTACCCATTTAGATCATTACTGTTGGAAAGTTCGAAGAAAAGGCGACGATGGATTTCTTGCTTTCTTGAATGACGTAAGATATGTTTACAAGCAGTAGTAGCATAAATTTTTGAATTAAATTTTTCATAGATTATTTTCTTTCAGTTTTGTAATAATTGATTTTTCATTTGAATAACTTCTAACATTGTTGTATGATGAGCCTTGAATAATTTGTAATAAAAGTTTCCCTACAAACTGCTTATAGTTATGCACCCATGTTGTCCTGCCAATAAATATTATTAAACTATCATTAAAGTCCAATGAGGATAACATACTGGTGGTACGTAATTTGTTTGATAATCCTCATCAAACACGAGGATTAACATTGACGGTAGATAACATATTTTGTGGTAGATACCATACTATAGTAGAAATTCGACGGTAGATAGCATACTATAATAGCACCTATGTGTGTGTGTGTGTATGTGTATAAAACCACTAAATTTAGAAGTCAGAATACAAAAGGAAAATAAATTTTACTAAGATCCATAATAGTACATGGGAAGAGTAACATTAAACTCTCAAATAAATCTACTGCCAATTTTCAATGGTAAAACATTCAATTCTTTACTACAGTTCATACTGAAAATTTATATTTCCTTAATTCTAGTTAGAATAAAAAAATATTGAAGTTTGCATAACTTCGTAGAAATAAGGCAACCAAGTCTTTAAAAAAAAGATACTCTGGGTTCTAGTAGTATTAACAATAATAATCAGCTTATATTCATTTTAAACAAGAAAGATAAACTTTAATAAGTATGGCATGAATCGCAAGAGAAGGAAACAAAACTCATATACAAGCTAAGAGCCATCTCAAACTTCTAAGGTAACAAATCTCTCTCTCTCTCTCTCTCTCTCTTGTAGGCACGCGCCACCCTTGGCACGGTTTTAAGTGAGTTTTATGACGTGCGAGTGAAAGGGGAGGCCTCTCATCACACAATTTATGAATTGCTATTTGTTACAGAGGCCATGATGTGGCACAGTGTGTGCTTGGGGAGGGGAAGGGGAATGCACATTTGGTTTGAAAGAAATTGAAAAGTTGAAAAAAGAGAGGTAAAAGAACGTTTCAGTTCTAGTGGAAGTACTTACTATAGTTATTTCAGAAGCCAAAACCTTAAGCATCGATGATTATAAAAAAAATCAAATCTCCTGTAACTATTCAGCCACTTGATGACTGCGATAAAATGCATTATTAGTAGTAAAGAGAAGTAATGGAGTAGCAGAGGAAAAAATAAAATAAAAACTTTGGAGAAAGACCAACATGATAGTGGTAATTACAAATGGTGTGTTAGTAGGGTCATATGCCGTCTTGCATAAGGTCAATTGGAAGAGGAAGACTGTTCTAACAACAGCATAATCTGGTGACTTATCACTTTTGCCGAAAACTCATCATAAGTCAAAAGCTTTCTATCAGACATAAGACCAAGTCCTAGTTGATATGGATGATAAACGGTGATCAAGTCATTTTTAAACCCCATGTATTACAAAATGAAAAGTTACAATTAATTTAGGGATGCAAGAAGACAATGATCATTATAGGAGGATAACAGAGTAGCTATATCTCGATGTCACCTATAAAAAATGTATAAAAATTAAGGAAAAACTGCTTTGGGCAATCAGATCCTGACTACTAAAACCGAGCGACGTGGGACTGGAGTAGTTAGATCTTGTATTACGAACAATTTCTAGAAAATGCTATCTAGAAACAAATATCTAATTACAGCATTTCAAGAATTAATGGACATGTAACTTTATGGAGGCAATTCTCTGTTAACACTTATAAAACTAAACACACGTCATGATAACTGCAAATATCCCAAATTAAGACGAGGATACTTGTTGCTTATCATGGCCTTTACGCGGTTTTAGAACTTTTTATAAACGCTCCTTATCAAATGATACTAAGGACAGTTTACTACGAACGTTTCCCTATCATTTTAATTCTCTTTTGGAATAATTTTTTTTCAGGAATTCATAAATCCTATTTAATAATGCGTGGCGCGGATTACTAATACCGTGTCTGCAGCAACAATGTCTCGGAAAATTTGGCTGTCATCCTGAAACTGAAATATCTACTACCATCTCCAGATACACAACATCTTCCTCGCCCAAAAGATAGTTAATCACAGTATCACATCTATTCTCAAGTACATTTTACCCTAAACAA
>NC_090730.1:85193424-85203424 GCF_036898095.1 Palaemon carinicauda | reverse complement strand
ATTGCATCTCGCAAATAATTCGGAAACACATTTGCTGATTTTTCAGGGGTGGGGTGAAGAGGGAGTTTAAGGTTGGCAATATTCTAAAATATGAATGTGAGAAATTAAAGGAATTTAGTAATGAATGTCTTTATATCTAGAGTTGGGTATTAATTATAAAATTCCCTTGGAATCTTTGCAAAAACCATTTTACCACAATTAGTATAAAAAAGAAGGTTTGTAAATTGAAAAGAGAATACACACCAAATTCATTCATTTCTTTACCATCCAGACTCTCAAAATCCTCCCTTAAGCAACAGCAAACTTCTTTCCATGCCGATGTAACAGAAATCTTACATTTGTATTATTCGAGACTTTGCCCCATAATGCTGGTTTCATTTCTATTAAATAAATTAGTATTTCAATATCAATATTTTGTTCCATGTCTGTGTGTTTGTTATTCACTTCCATGAGAAGCACTGCATTGCCTACTACTGCCCACTGAACATATGGTGGAAAAAATCGTGTGGTGTTAAGACTCGTATTGAATATGATAGCCAACTGTCACCGTCAAACTCTTCCAAATATTTAAGAACCATCTTTACCAGCAATGGATCACTTACAGAATCCAATGAGAGATTAGGGCGGTAGAACAAGCAATGGGCATGCTAAAAGCAGTTGAGGTCAAATCGAATATCAATTCACATCAAAATCAAAATATACATTTAACTTGTAAGATCGATATAAACGTATGGGCACCAGCCGTGGTACAGCACTGTAAAATCCGATGCAAAACTTCTTGCCTTCGAGAATAAAGCTTTGCCAAGGATTTTGGGACTCAAATGGCAGCAGCATATAACAAATGCGGCAATTCTCCAGGTGACAGGGGTGCCCAGAGTGAACGATATAGGTAGATTATCAAGATGGAGATGGATGGAGCATATTTTGAGAAGGGAAGAAGAGTTAGTCTAGGTAGGGTGTACCTGATAGGAAGCTGCTGGGCATGTGAGGACGTGGTAGACCAAGAGAAACGTGGTTGATGACAAAGCGAAAGGAGGTTGGATCTAAGAATTAGGTTGAGCTTAGAGTGATGGCTTAAAAAAAGATATTTGGCGTGATTTCATTGAGGTCTTATACATCCCGTGGGTGTCAGAGGATTAAGTGTACGTATGTATGTATGTATGCCTGCATATATATATATATATATATATATATATATATATAAATATATATATATATATATATATATATATATATATATATAATATATATATATATATAATATATATATACTGTATATATATATATATATATATATATATATATATATATATATATATATATATATATATATATACTGTGTATATATATAATATATATATGTATATATATATATATATATATATATATATATATATATATATATATATATATATACACATACATAGACACACACACACACACACACATATATATATATATATATTATCTTTTCCTGCACCTATTGACGCAAAGGGCCTCGGTTAGATTTCGCCTGTTGTCTCTATCTTGAGCTTTTAATTCAATACTTCTCCAATCATCATCCCCTACTTCTCGCTTCCAAGTCTTCAGCCATGTACGCCTGGGTCTTCCAACTCTTCTATATATATATATATATATATATATATATATATATATATGTATGTATGTATGTATGTATGTATGTGCGTGTATACATAAAATTATGATTTGTTTTTAATTCTATGCTTTAAAATATATATAACCCAAATACTGCATTAGTGTTGAATTTACTGTATTTTGACCGACAGAATCTATAAGTGGTTAATATTCAATTAAAGAAATTCCCTTGACCAAAATAAAGAAAAGTAACACTAAAACGCTTTAGCTTTACTGGATTTGGGGAATATACTTCTCAAACTACTGCACAAATGTTAATGAAAGTTGCAAAAGTGAAAACTGCACAAATGTTAATGAAAGTTGCAAAAGTGAAAACTGCACAAATGTTAATGAAAGTTGCAAAAGTGAAAACTGCACAAATGTTAATGAAAGTTGCAAAAGTGAAAACTGCACAAATGTTAATGAAAGTTGCAAAAGTGAAAACAAGTGTCCACCTGTATGCTCGTAACGAAAAACTTAAGGCCTCTCAGTATATAAGATTTTTTATAAGGCGTTGACATTCGTCAAATGTTCTTAATGATTCAACTATACTTCCTAAGAGGAGCATTAGTAATGTGAAGTAGTTCAGACAAAACTTCAGAGAACTTCAGTTTAGCTTCTTAATCTACTTCCTTATTTCATAATGTTTACAGGGGAATAAAGAGAAAAGAAAATTAAAGGAAAAAGAAAGTTGAAAATTCCAAACCAGATTTCTGACGTCGAAGCTTGCGAGGGAAAAGTGACTTTAACAAAGAAACAATACAGGAACTGTATTTTCCTGCAAAGTCAACATCTCTTCCCTCTGTTATCCAGGATCTTTATGACGTATTTACTCGCTTTTACTGCCATCCAACTATAATTAGGTTCCAGCTTCCCCTCTATGCAAAGCAGTAAACCACCGAATTAATGCAAAGACACAGCTGTAAACAAGACACTCCAATAAAACATTTAACATTTAACTTTGCACCCAACAGTTTTCTGCACTTATTGGCAACTACCGGTTTAGTGTACAAAGTGAATATGAAGAGAATACTAAGAGGAGGGGAGGAACTTGTTGTAAAACTGATGCTGGCAGAAAAGGGAATGGAAAGACAGACTTTTAGTTGACAAGTTGACAAAAATCCGCGAGGACATCAGGGTACAAAACTGCACAAAGTAAGAAAAAAAAAGTTTGAAATATTAATCGTTCAACTATCTGTGAGATACAGAATAATTGTATTAAATATTTCTTATTGATGCTTAGCCGACAAGAAATAAAGTAACCATAATTCTGGAAATAGTAAAAAACTAACGAAATCCTGTGATAGGAAAATAATGTTGAATGTTCAGAAACTCAAATGTAGTCCCCTTCGGAACGGAGATACTAAGCGAAAGAATAACAATAATAACAGTTAGTCCAGCCCGAGAGTTCTTCCACAGCGACCCACTTAAGATTTCATGTCAAAAAGAACACAATGGAATCACTGGATATCTTATCCGCCATCCTCTTCTAAACCGGATTATCCTTTTACCTCTGAATCAGTATTAGCCCTAGGCCCTCCAATTAGCTCTAACCCGGAGGACGTCTTTGCTGTTTATGATTATTTCTGAAAGCATGAAACCATCACTGTTCACTGCTGCACACAATAAAAGAACACTTGGTGAACATCTTTATTATAACATTAGTTTCGTAAAGGTATTCCGAAATACTCTTGCCTCTACCATTTTAGTCTCTCACTACTGTCTCGATTTAAAGTTGGCGTCCAAAGATTAACACGAATCGCTTACGCTGCTATGAAAAATTGTAGGGTTTTTTCTCTCAAAGATTTCTGAATCCAGAGTAGAGAATCTGTGATGGAAGCAGCCTATATTGAGCCAGTGATCAATTTCGTAGTAATTTATACTAATCTAATTTTTCCTTGTTTTTCTTCTTTTCCATGTTTGTTGTTACTCGCTTCATGTTTATTTAACTGGCTTTTTATTTGCAAGTCCTGTCTGTTTCTTGTAACTGTCATGTTTTGCTCACAATCAGTTTCCATGTGTCTCGTTATAATGAATAATACATATTTTATCGCACCATTAATTTTCCAATTCAAACTCACATCCCACGTTTTGTCACATTAAAAAAAAAAAAAAGCTTTCTTAACACAACTTTAAAAAACACTGATAAGATAGAAGGTCCAGGTTTTACAATAAATATTGTATAGATCTTGCATATGTTGCCTTTTGTTAAAAAATAAAAAAGATCCTCCACTTCTCGTAAAAAATGCTTATAATATGATTCTTGCACAAGGTATTACAATGGAAGCACCTATATCCCTAAGGAAAACACCATGCTTTCTTAGATTCGTCATTTGCAGCGACCGGTCCTTCCCTTGCACTGTCATGCAAACAAACTACTCGTTTATTATGTCACTTTTTACTTTAACGTACTTTCTCAACTATTTCTTGCAGACTGTATCCGTCACATGTTAACCTTTGTGATAGAAACATAACAGTTACATCAAAGTACTTTTTTTATTTTCTTTACACGATCAAACATGTTTGTCAGTTTCCCGATATGACTTTTCATACTTCTCTTTTTAATTATTACATCATGTTTTCAGTCTTTTCCTTTAAACATACCAACTTTGGCGTTATTTTTTGCCTAATGAAACAATTACTTTATTTCTCTTGCCACTTTATTTAGCTTATGCCTTTAATGTGATTTTTTATATGGACCCATTCTACCGTCAAGAAGCATTAATTATAAATATCTATTTTCGCCATCTAATTTGTCACAACATCTGAGCCCTCAAAACTGATTCCTTACCAAACACACTAAAATTCCCTAACAATTCTCTACAAATTTTCATATAAATTGAATACCCTTAAGGTAAACCAAACTTAATCAAATATAAAGGTTTTTGAAGTCTCTCATAAATGGCAGAGGCAATGGACAGGGCAATGTCCTGGGGACCGACCTAAGCTAGGACCAAGGTATACCTATAGGCTCTTCCAAACTTCCCATCCCTAGCTCATATGGACAGTGAGGTTACAGACACTACTGTAAATTATCGAGCTTGAGCGGATATCGAACTCCAGTTCATTAGAGTGCTAGACAGGGACGTTTCCAGCTGGCTACCACAACCCTTCAGATTATCGCCATTCCTCAAAGTTGTCATAGAAATACTTTCTTGACTACATCCAAAAGCCTGCTTAGCATTAACAGCCTTAATTTAATCTTTATACGCACTCTCCATGGCACTTATAAGAAGATCATCGCAATTTATTTTATACTGAAATAGCTACAATGAGTTTTCGGCTTTTCAATTGCCTATGGTTTTTGGATAAGCTAGAGCAGTACACTGAAAACTGTGCGATTTACAAGGAACTATATTGGTTAGATGACTAACATCAGCGTTGAAAGCAAATCCAAAGGCCATAAGTGATATAGAGGTAGAAAGGTAATTACAATTCATGGAACAGATTACTGCACCTAGTTAACTACAGACCAGACATTTCACCAATTCAGCCTCATATTTCATGAGGATCTGTATTTACTAAATATAGGAAATCGGGTAAATAATTAGACACTGAAATAGGGCATTCCCTTTATCATCTATTCATGATTCATAAAAGTCAGCAGTTGACCACAAAATCACTTTTACCATAAACATATCTGCTCCTTCCTCGTAAGCCGTTGCAACAGCAGCAACAACAAGGTAAAAAAAAAGCGGATCGATTTACTTCACTGAGTTGCTTTAAACTTTAAACACACAACCACACATTATATATATATATATATATATATATATATATATATATATATATATATATATATATGCATACACACATCATTGATGGGTATGACTAATGCCATTTCAACGACAGAGAATCCAAACATTAAACATCAACAATGAAACAGAAAAAAAAAACAAGCAAAACAGCGGATGGCATATGATGTGCATTAAGAAGAAACATGAGGCACCTTGAGCCAAGGTCTGAATCCTTATTAGAAAAACAGAACGAGAAAATAACCTATCTGTTTCTGACCACCTGTTGTGCCTCTCGTCACTTTATTTACCCAACCATACATACTGGCTATCAACTAGGACGACACTAAAGGTTGGAGAGAGAGAGAGAGAGAGAGAGAGAGAGAGAGAGAGAGAGAGAGAGAGAGAGAGACTTTATGTATTTAGATTAAAGATAGACAGACAAGACATAATTAGAGCATAATCTGGCATCATCTCCTCCTCCCTACAAACTATAACTTACAAAAATACTTGACCTATCCAAAATATTATATTAAGAAAATCTATTGATAAAAATATTACTATCTCTCTCTCTCTCTCTCTCTCTCTCTCTCAGCAGGTGTCACAGTATTATCTGGTGGTTTTTAATTTATTTGCGTGGGCGTTCGCTCCCGCGTATATACTTAAACTAATTGCCTACCTCACTGTAAGACAGTGTTTTGTGTACTCGAACCACTTTCTTCGCAGTGCACGTCATTTGCATTTGAAATTGTACGTCCAAAAGCTGAATGTAAAATCCTTGTACCTGGTCCATGTACGAATACTGGAAACATGACTGCATATACATACAGCGTTGGGCAATCAATGAAAAACTTTATTTATACTTTTTCATGGTTACCTGAAGATGTGAGTTGTCTGCTGGGGTATCCTCATGGGCGGGGTTTTCTAACATCGCTGCCTGGCACAATTTACTTCCATGTACAATTGCAATTGTAAATGGTACCAGCTGCCTAGACCAGAAAAAAATTTATTTTGAAGACAAATCACTGTATGAGGTATGTGATTAGAGTATATAAGTACATGTAAGATAACTGCCATATTCCTCATTACGGTGCATATAAACAAACAAGAAATGATATCTGTGATAACAAATACCATACATTGAATTTGTAGTTGTCTCTTGGTAATCCTGATTCTGAATGGTTTTTAAGCAAGATTAGTTGTATTTTGAATACCAACCACCCCGCCCGCCCCCCAAAAAAAATCGACTCTCTACCGACACAAATATTTACAGAATTCAATACAACATAATTTATATTTCAATCTTCCTATGGTTGTTAAAAAAATATAAATAAAAACCATTGAATCCGAGTTAAGCAGAAGTAACAAAAGTTGATAAAAACTTTTCAATAATCATTAATCAAAATCATTGTACGATCCATATGTAGACCCACCCAAATTTACATACATTCATATCCTCTTTTAGCAACTAACAGGCAACTAGAAACTAACAAACCAGGCTCCCTGGTACCTGCTACCCGAGACTCAACTACCAAAAGTCTCCATCCCACACACAACCCAATCCTCACACACTAGATAAACACCCAGTCATTTCCTCTTTTATTTGCTTTTTAAACAGCTTGCGTCCAATATATTGAAGTTCATCTCTGAGAGAGAGAGAGAGAGAGAGAGAGAGAGAGAGAGAGAGAGAGAGAGAGAGAGAGAGCCGAGTACCATCTATTTTCCCAGTAAGGTGATCCAGGTGCCGAGTAAAAGAAAAAAATCCTTACATAGTAAGATTTACATGAATATAAGACTTACCACAGCTAGGTGAATGGGTCCATCTCTCTCACGGATTTTTTCTTTTACTCGACATCTGGATCACCTAAATGGAAAAATAGATGGTACTCAGCTCTCTCTCTCTCTCTCTCTCTCTCTCTCTCTCTCTCTCTCTCTCTCTCTCTCTAATGGGGCATACAAGTTATCAGCCACTTTCCAAGAGTTATAACCTTAAGGAACTCCATCAAAGAAGCATATTTAATATAAAATCAGGCACAGTTATATTTTATTAAAATTCACTCTGGTTTTGAGCTCAGACATTAGTAAAAAAAAAAGGTAAGATCTTAACCCATGATTAAAATAAAATACAACTACAATTATATATATATATATATATATATATATATATATATATATATATATGCATGTATATATAATTATACACCCCTACCACCTTATGTCCACTGTGTCATAGAAAGCGACTAAAAGGACAATCTTGCCTTTTAGCAAAAGGCTAGGCCCACTGCAAATAACTCTGGAAACTGCTGCATAGAAGTTGGACTATTTATTCTAAGGCTGGGGCCATCGCCATTAACTGTGGTTAACGAATGCAAGGGAATGCAATTGTAAAAACACTATGCCAAATTAGAAACCATGCCTGATACTATTAGAAGCATGGATGCGGCTTTGATGTCCCCTGTAGGCGACTTACGCCAACATCACCCTGCTAGTGTGATAAATGGACGAGGGGTACCACAGGGTTCCCGACTGGGGAAAAGAAAGATGGTGGCAGAATGGGAGATCAGAGCATGTACTTGAAATGTTGGTATTATAACAGGAAGATTGAGGGAGCTGGTGGAAGTGGCCAAGATACTAAATGGAAAGGAAGTGAAAATAGAGATACGAAATAGAATTGGGGCTATGATAGAAAATAACTGGAAAGAAAAAGCAGTTAAGGGTTAAGGGTTACCGGTTAAAGGGCAGTTAAGGTTTAAAGTTTAAAAGGAAATGTGACATTACCCTATCAAGCAGGACAATGCCCTAGAGATTGACCGTATATACATATGATCAGCACCCAAGCCCCCTTTCCACTTAAGCTAGGACCAAAAAGGGCCAGGCAATGGCTGCTGATGACTCAGTAGTAGACCTAATGGCTCCCCTAAGCCCCCAATCATTAGCTCACAAGGATGGTGAGGTTGTAGCAACCAAAGGAACTAAAGAGTTAGAGCGAGACTCGGAAACCAGTCAAGCGATCACCAGGCAAGGACATTACCAACAGGTCACCAAAGGCTTTTAAAGATTCCAATGATAAAGGGGATCAAAGAGTAAATATAAATACAGCATAAGCTCTTCAGATGGGTTGCCGAGATCAAGAGAAGAGTTATTCAGACAAGAGTTTGAGGCAGATATTAGAACAGGAAAAAAAGAACTTAATCATAGGAGCAGTCACGAATGGCAGAGTGGGAAAGAGAAGGGATGGATGTGAGGAGGCCAAGGGATTGGAATTAGAAATGAAGATGAGGAGCATATATTAGAATTACCATGTATGGACCCCTGGTTTCATATGTTGGATAAACACCTGATGAATCAAAAATGTTGAGGAGTTGAAAGCCAAATAGATTACATCCTGGTTAGAGGAGTTGACAAAAACATTTTGATGAAAGTGATTTTGGAGGAGGCATACGTTAAACAAAGTAGACTGGTAGTGATGGAGTTTAAAATGAGGTAGAAAATCCAGTAAGAGAAAGAGGAGACCTGGAACTAAATTAAGGTTTGGAACCTTAAAAAACAAAAGAGTGAGTAATCTAGGAGGCTTGTGAGACAGATGATTGGAAAGGTTGAACTTAGGATATTGGAAAGGATAACATAGTGGAAAATATCTGGGTGGATATAAAAGAAATATGTGTAGGGGAAACAGAGGAATTACTGGAAAGACCCAGTGGATATAGTGCGTTGATAGGAGAAAAAGGGTAGTGGGATAGAGTTGCATGAGCCAGTTGAAAGGAAATCAAAGGCCTTTAAGAACTGGAAAGTAAGGCAACAGGGCGCAGAGGAACTGTACAGAGAAGAGGAAAAAGATTTTAGGAGGAAAGTAGGTATCGATATTGGAAGAGAAGTAGAGTAACTGAATGAAAAGACTTGGAACAAGGGGAGGAGAAAAGGATGTTTATAAGTTTCAAACTTGAGGAAAGGGCAAAGACATGATTTGGGGCCACTGGGAGTATTCAAGGATCGAAATGAAAATATATTGCATAGGGATGATGACATTAATTGGAGATGTAGAAAGTATTTTGAACAGCTATTGAATATTGAAAATGAGAGAGAGGAGCTGGGAGATGCACATAGGATGGAGGGACCACTGACGGAGATGCGGAATACAGAAATGAAGTGGATATTAAGTAAAATTAAATATAGTACCGCACCAGGCCCATCAGAGTTTCATATTGAAATGGTCAAAATACTAGAATGGATGCTGGATTTATTAAGAGCAATACAGGAAGAGAAATTAATGCCTAAAGCTAACAGCATGGTTTGAAAGTTCTGAAAGGGAACAAGAGGAGAGATTGAGAGATTGTAAGATTGGGAAACAGCAGTATGGATTCATGAGGGGGAGAGGAACTGAAAATGAAATCTTTATAGTATAGTAAGGCAGCTACAGGAAAAGAAGCGTAAAGGAAATGGATGCTCTTCCATGCTTTTGAAGATCTAGAGAAGGCTTATGATAGAATATCAAGAGAAATAATGTTTTGATGTTTAAGGAAGAGGAAAGTCTCTGAGAGGTTGGTTAGAATAGTTGAGATAATGTACAAAAGAACAAGGACAAAAGTAATAATAGCAGATAGGGAAACAGAAACCTTTGAAGTTATTGTTAG
>NC_090730.1:85170924-85188424 GCF_036898095.1 Palaemon carinicauda | reverse complement strand
TTGTTCTTATGTAAAAATTTCTGAGAAAGACAATTGAGAAGGTCTGAAATCTCCAAGTGTCCATTAAGAGAACTATGGGGCCAGGCAAAAGCCTCACATCTTAAAACCTCAGATAGAAGGAGCATTGATGCCAGCAGAATGTCAGGTATGCATGAAGAAGACGACAACCAAAGAAATTCTTGCATTAAAAATGATTAACAAGGAATAGCAGCACTAAAAAATCAGGAAAAAGAAAGAAAAGAATAACTCAAATTCTGACTATTAAACAGAGAATAATTGCTTGGTAAAACCCCCCCAAAAAATACAAGAAGAAGAGAATAATCACCATGTTGATAGAGTCAGGCATGCAGAAGTTAGAGCATGCCCGATTAATGCTGAACAATAGCGTCTTGGGACCTTCACCTATGACCCCAGACATGGTATGGAACAGAAAAGATAATACAAATTGGCTTGATGAAACAAAAAGGTAATCACTGTGTTGCTCTAAAATGGAAGAATGGACTACATGGATTGTGTTGGGATAGAGGGAAAGTGACTCTGCCTTTATTACAAATATCATCTCCAACTCAACATCTGGAATGTTTCATCTTCACAGCTGCAGTTTCCACAAATGAAAAATTGGGCGATAAGAGTGGTTCAAAATGAGTCGACCATTTCATATAGTAACATTACTTTTTAATACTGCATCCAGGCATCATCGGGTATATCTACTAGCGTATATATATATATATATATATATATATATATATATATATATATATGCATATATATATATATATATATATATATATATATATGTATATATATATATATATATATATATATATATATATATACATATATACAATATAGATATGCATTATATATACATACATATATATATATATATATATATATATATATATATATATATATATATATATATATCATCTTCATCTACCCCTCACCATGATCTAATCCACATATGGCACTTGAGTAATCTCTCTTATATTTTCATTTCTAATCCTCTCCTGCCATTCAACTCGCAATAATCTTTTTTTTTTTTTTTGGGGGGGGGGGGGTCGTTCTCAGAACTACAAAATCTGTTGGATATTGCTTCACTGTCATACCAGGACTCGTGTCCAAACAGTAACACCGATCTTACTAAACTGATATATAGCCTGATTTTTATCATGTAACTGATTTGCTTTTTTTTCAGTCTCTCATTAAAGTTAAATTCTAAAGATCCTGCATTAGCGATCATATTTCTTAAATATTCAAATGATTCCACCTTATTAATCCTTTCACCTTCCAATGATATTTCATCTTCCATTGCATATTCCGTTCTCATCATATCTGTCTGTCTTCTAGTTATCTTGAGCCCAACTTCATGTGATTTTATATGCAATCTGGTAAGTAGGCTTTGCAAGTCCTGTGGTGTTTTGCTGATACGGACAGCATCATCAGCATACTCTAGGTCTCCTAATTTCCTGTTACCAATCCAGTCCAATCCATCTCCACCATTCCCCACTGTCCTATACATTACAAAATCCATGAGGAGGATAAACAACATAGGTGACAACACATTTCCTTGGAGTATATTACTGTTCACTGGAAATTCATTAACTAGGAATCCATTAACATTAACTTTGCACTTTCTATACTCATGAACAGACTTAATCCAATTTATATATTTAAGAGGAATTCCATAATAACTCACGAATCGCCACTAAATTGGTCAGTGCACACTATCAAAGGCTTTTTCATAGTCTACAAATGCCATCAAAATTGGATATCTATATTTTACACATTGCTGTACAACATGTCTTGAAATGAAAATTTGGTCAGTACAATTTCTACCTTTTCGAAATTCTGCTTGTTCATCTATCAGCTTTTCATCAATCTTTCTCTACAGTCTCTTTAGAATGGGCATACTGTATATTTTCATGACAACTGACGTAAGTGTGATGCCTCTGTAATTATTGCATTCAATCAGATCTCCCAGTTTTGCTATTCTCACCACCACTCCTAGCTCCCATTCATCATGCTTTGCCTCTTCATACCACATTCTACCAAATAATCTTGTAAGTACTCTGGGATCGATTGATTGATTTGAGGTTTTCTGCCATGCTGACATCTAAGGCCATTGACGCCGAGTACTCAGTGTGTCACTTCATTTTCAGCCAGTATCATCTCAGCAGTTATTCCATCGTACCCAGGGGCTTTTCATATCTTGGGTTTTTTAATGATAGCTTTGACTTCAAACACACTGAATTAATTCATCGGCTTCAGGTATATCAATCAAACTTTTCCCTTCATATCTCCTATTCATGACCTCACTGAGGTGTTCCATCCAATGTTGCCTTTCTTCATCTTCTGTTGTTATAACAGATCCATCTCTCTTTTTGATGGGTATATGCTTCTTCTTTGCCACAGAGGAGATTTCATTAATAATTCTATGAGCAATTCTTACACCATAGCCACTCACTGTATTCATTGCTTTGTCAGCCTCATCTGCTTTTCTATCTAAACATTATATCCAGTCTCTTCTGGCTTTTCTTTTGATCTCATTATCGATGCTGGAATACTTAGCATGCTTTACTTGCAATTTTCATTACTTCCTTGGAAACTTTCAACAATCAACTTCTGTCTTCGTCTCCTTTTTATAGTAGCCCAAGTATCATTTGATATCCATGGTTTTCTCCTTGTGACTGCATGTCCCAAAACTTCACTACCAACTGACTGATATATGTTCTTAATTTCACACCAATCATCATTTATTGTCTGCTCTCCATCTCTTACAAAGTATCTAAGACTGCAAATCGATTCCTACATTCAATAGCAAATGTTTCTCTGCGGTCATCTTCTAGAAGCTTAGTTGTATCAAACCTAGTTATTCTATTTACATTTCTGTTTAGTGCTTTCAGTTTTAATTTCTGTGGGGCAATGGGGATATGGTGATCACTACCAATGTCTGCACCTCTAAAACTTTTACATTTCTCTGAGTCCTCCTTTCTTTATTAATGGCTATATGATCTAGATGATTTTTGTAATTGCCACATGGTGAAGTCCATGTATATTTGTGGATGCCCTTGTGCTGGAAAAAAGTGCCTCCAATAACAAGATTGTTTTGTGAGCAAAAACTTATAAATTATGCTTCATTTTTATTTGCAACTTCGTCAAGATCACCAACACCCACCACATTCTCTATACCTTGATTATTCCTTCCAACTTTAGTATTGAAGTCACCAATTACAATGTTCATATCTGTCGCTGGGATCTCATTTATTACCCTTTCCAGTTCTTCATAGGATTCATCTTTCCTTTCTGACAGGGAATCATTTATTGGTGCATAGCAAACAATAAACTCATATTGCCATGTTTTCATTTAAACTTTGCAGGTAGTAATCTACTATTTATAGCTCCTCATTCCATTAATGCATTTTCTGCTCTTGGTGTCATCATCATTCCAACCCCTTCTCTTCAAACTCCATCTGTTCTTCCTAAGAAGATATATATATATATATATATATATATATATATATATATATATATATATATATATATATACACACACACACATATATATATATATACATATATATTTCCTTGGTCTAAGATTTCTTTACCAATCTTCTTAAAACGTGTTTCACTTAAGGCCAAGATATTCAAACTATATTTCATAAATTCATTCTCCACTTGCTGTAACTTCCCAGACTGATTCATGGTTCTAACATTCCAATTACCATTTTTTTCTTTAGTATCCATAAACCGGGATATACTTAGCCCCCTACTAGGCTGGGGACTGCGTGCCCTTATGTAATTTCCTCTTTCCATAAACTGACTAAATCCATAGAGGATTTATTGGCTATATTCATCTAAGGACAGCCAGTTCCTTGTGTTGCGCGGTGCCTATCTAACTAAGGCAAGTGACCCTTGCCGGTCTATACTGCTTCCGGCAAGATTCTAGAGTAGAGGCCGAAAAGACATCTTGTTCATCACCTTAAACCCAATCCGTCACCGCGCTGCCACTGATTTCATCGAGATTTAGGAGGGCCTTTACTCCACACCCAAAGTTCTAGTTACTCCACCAGGTTGCTCATCCACTTACACTCGTACAACCGTTAACAAACTTGGATTGCTAAGATATACCGCCTGGCACGGTATATATATATATATATATATATATATATATATATATAGATGTACATTATATATATCTGTGTATTATGTATATATACATACAGTATATGTATATACAGAAATACTTAGCCACCCTAGACAATCACTTCTTGCCCTTTTTAATCGTGTTCACCCGGACCTTTCAGTTTCGTTACGCTAGAAATCTTAAAGCTTTAGTGTTCTCTCTGTAAACAAGATTCAAATTTCAAAGATTTCCTCTGCCTCTTCTGTACGATCCTCGCACACATTAAAATCCACACATTCTCCAGTTTGAATTTTTGCATAAGACAGGATACAGCTCTGTAACACAACGCTTTTAGCCATTTGATGGCAGCCTATACAGTGGATGGCAAGAGTAGCACTATAGTAAAGTATGATCACCGTTGGCACAAGCTATTCCCTCCCATTCACAGGTCCCCAACCTTCATCAGTTTGGAAGACTGGTACTTACAAAGAAATACTTAGTTACGACTCACTCCAGCATTTAAAATCATCATTAATATTAAACGTGGTGGTGGTGATTATTTCATACTATATCATACATATGAAAAAGAAAAATAGGCTAAACAAACAAAGCGTCTAAAACTATTTTCTGTCATTACTTATTCAGTGCAAAACGAAATGGTGTATGAACTTCCAAGAGAAACACACACTTCGAAATCACGATTTCAACACTCATTATGCAAGAACAATGGACGCCTCAAATAATCTTAATCTCCAAATCCTTCGCACGAATAAAACATTGAAAGAAAGATAATCTAGTGTGCTTCCGCTTGGATTTACCCTTACAACGATATTTCATGCGAATTTGCATTTTGCATATGCAACGCGTAACGTCACTACATAGATAGTAAGCCATCCGTGAAAATATGAGAAGTAAAATCTAAGCGGCGAATAACGACTTAATTACGAAAGCAATCTGTATACATAAACGATCTCTTCCAGAGGCTCACGCGGAAACGAATAAAATCTAAGCTTTCGCCATTATTAAATTCAAATCTTAGACCTGCTAGATATGCGCTGTTTCAGGATAAATCGGGAGATGATTCAGGTTCACGACAGAATTCATCTCCTTTAGAAACCGAGATATGCATCAATATAAAGATGCTGAGGTAAGTACATACATACGTTAATAATAATAATAATAATAATAATAATAATAATAATAATAATAATAATAATAACGGTGAGCAGACGATAATGAAATTAAGAAAGAATGTTAGTATTCTGTGTTAGGGGTAACTTAAAAATTTGCTAAGATTTGTTCAGCAGCAAAAATATTGAAAACTTACCTGTGTCAACAACTCAATAATAATAAAGCAACAATTCTCGGTTAAAAGTCATCTGTTTCACTGTACTGCGCTTTCAAAATTTTGAATCTATTTCGTAGCCTCCCACTACAAAATCATAATAGCCAATCCACAGCCGGTGCATTTCCATCTCCGTCTCAGCGAACTAAAGCTTCGTATGTCATGTCCTCCACTTTTCATCCTCAATTTCGTCTATCTAAATGTCTTATTTCTCCCATCTTCATCTGTGCCTAGAGACAGTTCAGTAAGACTTAGGCCTTTTCCTTAAAGCGTTTCTGATGTATGTTTACATGCAGTCAGCGCGGAGGATTTATGAGATATCCAGTGTAGTCTTTATTTTCTGGAGGTTCTCTATGCTTAAATAACTGATTACTAAAGAAATATTCGTCTCGAAAAATTTATTATTTGTAATGATGCTACATTATCAAGACTAAACTGTCTCAGCCAACTTTCAAGTAAAGAATGCAGTCAGAAAACATGGTTAATGAGACGTTAAAACGAGTGTGGCAACCAACCTCATCACTACACCCATACTCCAGGAAAAGGAAGAAGGTGGTAACACCTCAAAATGGGATTTAGGAATATATCTGTATACACACAATATATATATATATATATATATATATATATATATATATATATATTTATATATATATATATATATATATATATATATATATATATCTATATATATATATACGTGTGTGTATATATATATATATATATATATATATATATATACACATATGTGTGAACATCTATATTTATGCTATATATATATATATATATATATATATATATATATAACATATATATATATATATATATATATATATATACTGCATATCTGTGACTTTAGAGAACATATATATATATATACATATATATATATATATATATATATATATATATATATATATATACTGCATATCTGTGACTTTAGAGAACATACCTGCATCCCTATCAGGAGATATATTTTGATGTTGAATAAACACACACACAAACTAGATATATTATATATATACAGTATATATATATATATATATATATATATATATATATTCATATATATACATGTATATATATACATGTATATATATATATATACATATATATATATATATATATATATATACATAAATATAAGCTATATATTAATGTCCATCTATCATCTGTCATGTTCATTGTATGTCCTGCTCATATCCATTTCTTTTTCTTACACGTTCTGTCTCTTAGTGTTATTACAGTTAATATTCTTTCCATAGCTCTTTGAGGTGTAAATAGCTTATGGTCTTAGGCTTTAGTAAGGCTCCAAGTTTCTGATGCATAAGTTAATACTAGTGGGACGGGACCATCTACTGCAATTGAATACTTTTCTTTTTAGAGAAAGGGACAATTTACTTTTCCTCATCTCATTCTGTTTTCAAACAACTCACCATTCCATGCTTATTCTTCGGTCTGAAGCCATGGGGAAACAATTACTGTCTGTTTTAAGTGGGTATATTCAATACCAATCTCTAGAGGTTCGTTTATAACTCTTATTTGTTGTCTCTCTGCATTTTCATTGAACATTACCTTTGTTTTACTCATATTTATTTTCAGTCATATATCTCTGCCTTCTCTTTTCAAATCTTCTACCATCTTGTACAATTCTTCCCATGATTCACTAAACATAACCATGTCATCGGCAAATCTTGATTTATTAAGGTATTCCCCATTAATATTGATTCCTACATTTCCCCAATCTAAATTCTTAAAAACTTCTAGGCATGCTGTGAATAATTTAGGAGAAGTAGGGTCTCCCTATCTAACTCCTTTTTCAATTGGGATTTTCTCACTATCTTTATGTAATCATGGGATTACTCTACTTCATGTATAGTATCTTTAAGTGTTCTAATATAAGATTAATCTATTCCTTGTCTTTGAAGTGCTTTTATTACTACTGAAGTTTTAACACAATCGAGATTGTTTTCAGTCTATTAATGCCATACATAGTTGTTTGTCCTACTGTGTTGACTTTTTAATTAGCTGGTTAATTACATGGTCAGTAGTATAATGCCCACTTCCAAATCCTGCCTGCTCTCTTGGTTGATTAGTCTAGCTGTCTTTATAATCTGCAGAATGCTAAAAGTGAACGTATTAGGAGATAATTTTTGAGCTCCTTTATGTCTCACTTTTCGTGAATTAGTATAATGATAAAGTTTTTCCAGGCTGTAGCTATAGAATATGCTAACAGACAAAAGAAGCAGGTGAGGAAGAAAAAAAACTTACGAGTATAGACTGGCATAGAAAGACCATTAACATACGGGTGGAAGGACATGTCTGAGGCCTTTGTACTGCAGTGTACTAATTAAGGCTGTTGATATATATATATATATATATATATATATATATATATATATATATATATATATATATGTGTGTGTGTATATATATATATGTGTATATATATATATATATATATATATATATATATATATATATATACACACAATAGTATTGTCACTAACGCGCGAGCCTTCGGGGTAACATGCCAGAGAGGAATTATATATGACCCTTGAACATTCCAGAGGAGATATTCAAGCTGACTTTGAATCGAAACAGAACTTGTCAGTCGACTTATCCAGTGAGATTTCCATAAATCAACTGTTTACTTCTGTATCCATTTATAGACGATTACAAATCCTGAACTGGGTAGGTGCACACAACATTTATCAAAATCTATTTGTTGCTCAAGATCTAAAATACATATATTTTTACAATACATACATACATATGTACTGTATATAGGCTACAGGCACTCAATAAGTGTGTGTGTGTATATATATATAAATATATATATATATATATATATATATATATATATATATATATATATATGTATATATATCTGTCTATATATATATATATATATATATATATATATATATATTAATTAACAATAATAATAATAATAATAATAATAATAATAATAATAATAATAATAATAATAACAATAATAATAATAATAAAAATAATAATAACAAATAAAACAATAAATAAACAAAATAAGTAACATCTCATTCCTGAAACTATGCTGCTCAAGCTGACAATTCATCACCACTAACAAGAAGAAGAAAAGAGTACATCAAGATTGTAGACGAACTCTTACAGGTGTACTGTAGAATTGCAATTGTTCTCAACAAAAGATCCCCGATTCTTTCTCTTCTTCTAAAACTGCCACTTGCATTGCGCTTATCCCAACATCTTTTTTTGGCATGCGAACTCATGATCAAGAATGATCTCTCTCTCTCTCTCTCTCTCTCTCTCTCTCTCTCTCTCTCTCTCTCTCTCTCTCTGTTCATATTTCATTGACGTCTAGGGCAACGGATATTACTGAAAAAAAATTCAATAAGGAGAACATTTCTTTGAAAATCCTTTAAATAAAGATAACCTTGAAATTGCATGCACATAGATTATTATATCAGCAAATCGTAGTTAGGTATTAACCATTTTAACTAATCACTTACAAGAAGACGACATTCATTCATGATTTTGGTAACGTTTCATGTTTGCATGTTTGACTCTGTTTCTCAGTAGGATTGTGCAAAACCATAATGGTAAATTTTTGTGAAAAATCCTACCAACACCAGAAATAAGTATTTTGGCTTAGGATGATAATAGTGTACTTTTCAACATAAAAGAAACCTAACGATCATTGGATAAAAAATTCTATATGGGAATAACATGGCCCATATTGATTTATCAAGGTGTCGAGCTTTATTCTTCGTTTTTTCTTTCGAATCTTCCCTTGGACTAATAACATAGCATTCTATTGGAGCTCGTTTAAGTGGGGACAAGGAATCTTTCGGGTGGTAATTTTTTTCAGCCTTGGCGGATCTTTGCCTATTGGACCTCCGTTATATTTCACATTTACTTTATAATATCAACCTGTGTTATTTTTAGAATTTTCATCATATTAAACCTAGAAAATACTAAAAAAACAATCATGGACATACCATAAAAGAAGTCGCAAAAAACTTGTCAACGCAACCACACAAATTAGTTAAATATTTAGTAATCTATCCCTAAAGAAAACAATTGCACAATGAGTAGGGAATAAGGATACGGTTAGATTGGATAAAATAACTGTTATCGATAGTTTGATCAAATTCAATGAACAATAAAAACTAGCATTTCAGTACTTATATTAAAGAGGTAAATTTAGTGACAGAGAGTTCCTCCCCCCCTTTCCTAAGAATAAAACTGTTATGCAATAAGGCTCATTAATTAATAAATATACAGTGTTTCTTTTTTTAGCTGTCTACAATAATATTTGTATTACCGAAACCTACACTTGCTCAGTTAACCTAAAACATGTATGGCACACCGGTAAAAAGTAACCATTCCTTCACTACAGACCAATTAATCTATATATATATATGAGAGAGAGAGAGAGAGAGAGAGAGAGAGAGAGAGAGAGAGAGAGAGAGAGAGAGAGAGAGAGAGGGGTGCTCAACAAAAGCAGAAAGTTGACAGCTTTCAAATTGGCACCTAGGAAGATCTTATCAAACTCCCGAACAGCCGTGAAAGCGGGCTGTTGCTTTTTCAACATACGCAGGATATCAGACCGGTTATATCATAGATTCCTTCCTGGTTTGAAAAACAAAAATCAATAATATTGTGCAAAAATAAAAGAGACCACTAATACTATTACTTAAAGGATTCTGCAAAAATACTACCTTTAAAGATTAAAATTCCGTCAAAGGGCAGGGGAAGTCGAGGAATTGTCAGAAGCTCAAACAAAGCTAATCTCAGAAATGGCGTCGGTCTCTAAACAGAATCTCCTTTGGTGAAGGATTAATTCGAGAGAGTCCTCCATTACTGTATGTTTACTCTAAATCAACAACTACTGAAAATAATTTGATAATCTTTATCAAGGAGATATCGACAAAGAAACTTACCTTGAATAATTTCTAAATGCTGATTAGGCAGTTATCAGAAGGAATAAAAAGTCATTAATAATGCACACGATATGTTTAATGGAAATAAACCAACGTGGTTTATCAGACCTCTTCACTGAATTATCATGATAATTTCCAACACAATAATAAAAATGAGCGAGGTCGTATTATTAGGTACTTTAATGGCAAAATGATCCTAATATTATAATACATAATCCATGTTGGCAAAAAAAAAGTTTGGCTATGATGGACACGCAAAAGAAAAAAAATATATGCAAAATCTGATTAACAAACATAAGTTTTCATGCCTTTCCATTTCCTTAATCACGTGACGTAAATAAAAAGTTTAAATCAAAAGTTTTCAGAAATTTTTTTTAGAAACATTATTGCATAACCAGATCATATCATTTACCTCTCTCTCTCTCTCTCTCTCTCTCTCTCTCTCTCTCTCTCTCTCTCTCTCTCTCTCTCTCTCTCTCTCTCTCTCTTCATATATATATATATATATATATATATATATATATATATATATATATATATATATAAATAAATTTCTACCTCATACTTGGGATCGAACCCTAGCCCCTTCTAATGAAAGACCAGGTCTCTTCCAACCATGTCACCAGAAGTTGGAAGCGACCTGGCCTTTCATTAGAAGGGGCTAGGGCTCGATCCCAAGTATGAGGTAGAATTTTTTTTCTATTTGAGCACGATATTGTGTTGATATTTATCCATATATATATATATATATATATATATATATATATATATATATATATATATATATATATATATATATATATATACATATATATCGTATCACGAAAATTATTCGAAAACTATTATTCGAAAACAATTATTCGAAAACAATTATTTGAAAAGTATTTATTCGAATAGAAAATTATTCTGATGAGCAATTGTTCGAAATGATAATTATTCGAATTGTTTTTGAATACTGTAATGATAATAAACGTTTTTGTTCGAAAGGAAATTACTCTAATAGGCAATTGTTGGAAAAAATAATTCAAAATAGTTTCTCATTATGGATGTCTATTTTCACTTAGGTCTTTGTCTGTATCGAAAGATTTGTGATTGTGGTTCGAAGGTGAAATATGACACAAATTCCAAATTTGCTTTAGGAATTCGAATGTTGTTTGCGTAGCCTTTCTCCCCGTAGACAAAGTTACTGAATCATTTGAAACATTATTAGACTTAAATATACATCCTTAGACAGTGAATTCTGTTTTGGATTATTTTGACAAATGGCTTGGTCGTACTGTAAGAGGGCATAGGCAAAGTCCTACGTTTGAATAAGCATTTGGTATTGCTTTGAGTAGGTCAAAACAGATTTCCGCAGGACTAACAACGCACTTGAAGGATCGCACAGAGCTTTTTAACAGCTAGTGACATCCTATCATCCAACAGCATGAACGTTCCTGGACGCTCTTAAAAGAGAGCAGGATTTGCAAGACATTCATATTGCAAAATTAAGAGCAGGGGGCCAAAGTAAAGAGTTCTAAAAAATATCATGACTTAAATGAAAGGCTAAAAAATAGTATTCACCTTAAACAAGTATTCAGTAGCAGAGTATTTGCGCGCTCTATCCTTTAACTTGAATTTATAAGATTTTTTTCTTATCAGGAATATGTTTTAATACTGATATTTGTATTTCAAATAATTATCTCATCTTTTCTGTACTTGCTTTTTATTGTTTTACACTTGTATGGATAAAGAAATTTACATTACGAATGAAAATGCTTTAATATTGCATTTCGAATAATTACTATTTCGTATTTTTGGGCTCGAGCCATGTCATCCTGATGGAAGTTCCTCAACGGCAGCTTTATACTTGGGATATTTATGCGAGTGATATACCAAAGAACTTTACCTTAGAGGTATCACGGAGTTCTAGCCTCCAGAGCGAGTATCCCGAGAGATATCGTGTATAAATCCGGGACATGTTAATAACAAGCCATGGTTATCAGTCCAGGACTAGAGTTAACCTTTTCTCGATGGATAAGGGATACGTGGGCAAGAGAGCTGTTACAACTCCCGATCTCAAAGTGCTACAACTGACACGTTTCCTATTGAATCATTCCTTTTTGCAGACGCCATCTTTGACGGTTGCTTGGAGTTTTCTGCCAGTTTTCTTAGCTTTTTGTGGGATTTAGCCATCATGGAGGCTTTAGCTTCTTCCTCATCAACTAAGTTGAGTACCCTTTTCTTGTGTGTTGGAGAATTTCGCGTCTCCACCCCGTTTTTCTTTAGATTTGCTTGCCTTTTATTATCTATGGCCGGAATGCGGTCGTCGCCGTTGCATCAGGTTTCCAAAGCACCCAGAAATGCTTAGTTATTTAGTCTTTTATTGTAGGAATATGTCTTGCCATATTCTTTTACAGTGTGGTATAATCATGGGTATCCAAACTCCTTTTTTTATGGTGTTACTTGTGTGTTTTTATCAGGATTGACCTAGGCTAGCTCCACCAAGGCCGGCATCCATACTTGCTAATTTGAGGCTTTCACACCATCCCTTTCTTTAACCTAACCTTACTGGTTTCGTGAGGCTGCCCATCCTCCCATGCTGTCGACTCGTCACAGCGGGGGGCTGCGGTCCTGAAGGTACCTCTGGGAGTTGGATAGTGTTTTACAGTTGTCCTAGGGTGACTGTTTTCACTTTCCACTTGCCTCTATGTTTGGTGAGGTGATACAGGTCTTGGAAAATTGTTCTCTGTGCCTAATTCTTGTTTACTCATTGGAATGCATTACCCCTTGTTCTAATGCTGACAGGTAGACAAACTTATTTTGCCTTACCCATTCTTAGGTTCCCTCTTAGTTTTGGCAGTCCCCTTAGAACACTATTCCTGTTCCATGTGGCAGTTAGGCCTTCCTAATTTCCGAGTCTTCCGTCACCACCCTTTTCCCTTCCCCTTGTGCCTGCTAGTGTGTCTACCTGCTGAGAAACTTTGTTCCCATCCCTGTCTAGTCCCATGGTGACTGAAGTACTCTTCGTTGCCATCTTTGGACAAGATTGCTTGTAGGCTACATATACTGGCCCTAGGTGGGCGAGATTCTTTCCTTCCCTGGACTAAATCTCTCTGCTGCCTTAGAGACCACTGTTGGGTGTTTTCTCTGCACCTTCCCCTTCCTGGTTAAGTCATAACTTGACTGTGCTAGGAACTACAGTTGCTCTTGCCTGGTCATCCTACCCTAGCTATTGAGTTTTTCCCTCCCCCGCTAGGTAGGCTATGCTTGCCTGCACAGTTTTCCCTATGGCCAAACACTATCTAGGTAAAGAGTTGGTACCCCTTGGGGTTCTCCTCTAACTCTTTGGCAGTTGCCTGTTCTGTGACTGCAACTCCCCATCCTGTGCCACTGGATGTGTGTTAGCTATGGGACATTCCCTTTGCCGCCTTAGACTGGTCATCTGCTTATTCCTATTCTCTTCCATATCTGAGGATCATTGTCCTCTGAAGTTGATCAATTGGATCCCTCCTGGTTGTCAGGACATCCTTTGAATTTTCAATTCTTAGTGTCCTGGCCGTCTTGTACGACTCTCATTACCTTACAGGCTAAAACCCCTCTTTTTAAAAGTTAATGATAATGACCAGGACTTGGCAGGTTCCCTTATTCGCCGACTTTCCATGATTGGTTGTAGATTCTTCCCTATGGGATTTTCCACTCTCTTCCTGTTAACTTGACAATGCCTCTGCCACTTTACATCGACATACCTGACGTGTTGAAAGGTCAGTTTTTATCTTGACTACTAGATATAGTTGCTGCCTTAACCCAGCTACTGCTGCTTCGGGGGCAGTTGCTGCAGGCTTAGGCAGTAAAAGTGAATTTGCCCTCTTCGGTTGACCTATAGACCGACTTTGGAGGTACTGGTGTTCTTTTGATGTGAACTTTTACTCCATATTCCTACCACACTGTCATTGATAGCTTCTTTTCAAAGCTCTCCAATGATTTTTGAGCTGTTAGTCTTATGCCATATTTTAGCTGGTAGGTTTATTTATGTTAGGATTAACCTTAAGCATTACCTTATGTATAAGATTTCATATGTATGCTTAATCTTAAGGAGAAATGTTTTCTAATGATTAGTACTGATTGAAATTTTCTCTTCTTTACAGGTTGCTGATGAAATGGAGTGTTCTACAGTCTCCTGTGCCAGGCAGGTCAAGTTGTCCTGTGGCCATAAGACTTGCCAGAAACATGCAGACTGTTATGTTTCCAAGGGGTCTATTGTAATCTGGGAACCGACTAACTGTCAGGTTTGCAAAGACCTCCTTCATACCGGCTTCCACGCCACCGACATCTGCTTGACGTGCAAGAACAGAGTCGGAAGACGCTCCGTCACTAAGTTAGAGGCTTTCAGAAGAGCTCTCAACAAGGTATCCCTTATCTTCCTTCTATGGAACTGAAGGACCTCCTCTTTCCCAAGGCCATGGTGACTATTGTTTTTGGTCATCAATTACCGACGATTCAACTCCCGCCAGAACCAGTAGAGAATGCGGATGATGAAGTCCGGAACATTCTGCAAGTCATGAGCCTGGACGCTAACAACATGTCGTCAACTTCTTCTGCATCGTCAGAGAGAGAGAGGATACTGCCGACCACGGAAGCCTCTGAGGAGTAATTGGATGTACATCGGGAGAGTAGGCCTACAGTTCCCAATAGTTCTTTAGCTTGTTCCCCCATCCCTGCTGCTCAGGCCCCAGTTCTACATCAACCCCTGTTCCTATGCCAGATAAACCTTAGTTTCCAGGGCAATTGGAATTTATGGTGTTCATGAGAGCCTTCATGGAAAACCTAAACGCCAAACATGAACGTTCTCAAGCGGACCTAATGGTGAGAACTGAAGCTCTACAAAAGGCACCTACTTCAAAGAATTCCCCGGCTTCGAGCCTACCTGAATGCACTGTTAAGAAACCTTGGTGTTATACTGAGCATATGGCTTTAAGTGAAGGGTTCCTCCACATTGGAGAGGAGTTGGGTTCCAAGCCAGTCTTAGACTTGGAATTCTTCCCATCGATCGATAGTTATCCTTACCACTATGAAGGGCTTAGCTCAGAAGCGTCCACTACGGATGATACGATCCCTAAGGAAACAATCATCCTGGAGCAGAGCAAGGCTCAGTCTCTTTTGGTTGGGGAACTGAAGACGGCCTAATTCAGTAACACCCAATTTAAAGCTTTTGGCAGGAAGAAAGCCACTTTTGTAGTCTTTTCTTTCACCCTAGATAATGACATCGCAGGCAAGAAGTTTAATGGGAAACTCCCTATAATTCCCGAATCCCTATTAAGAGAAGAATTGGAAGCTTAAGAGAAACTATCTGTCTCTTTATCCTTCCAATTTTATCTGGAAATGCTTATTGGAAACTATTCCAAATCTGATCTCTTCGCCGTCTTGGCAAAGACTTACCTAACCATATTTCATAGAGATCTCCATGCTTTCTTCCTAGCCAGAAGAGCATGTATAGAACACGTCCTGGCTGCTGCTACATGATCGGACATGAACCTAGAAAGCTGACAGACTCCAACATCTGGGGGAAAGACCTCTTCCTCAAGAAATAGGTTAAGGAAGACATGGACAAAGCTGCCCAAGAGAATAAGAGCCTTATAAAAAATTTGGGTATGTCCTCTAAAATTAAATTTACCCCCAGTGAAGGACCTCAACCCAAAGAGAAGAAGCCCAGAAGACACTTTAAGGAAAGGAAATCCTTTCCTGTCACTATAGCCTTAGTAGCCGCCATCCCTCAGACTCTGTACACGGTTCCCCAGAAGTTTGTATCACAGTTTCCAGCCTTCAACTAGGTGTATCAGAGAGCCACTACTACATTTCACCCTGTCAGAGCTCAAAAGAAGAGCGCCAGTGGTAGGGGATGGTCTGGAAAGGGCGGTCAGTCTAGAGGCCGAAGAAGTAGAGGCAAGACGGTTAAAGAAACTGGTCCTTCACAATAATGAGGAACTCCCCTTCCAAGAAATTACAGGGTCGATGGTCAATCACATTTCAGAAATTTCACATCAACATTCTGGAAGCTATGGCAGTGTTTCTGACTCTGAAGAGACTGAGCCCAAAGACGAAATCACACATCAAATTAGTCATCGACTGCAGGACAATAGTCCACTGTGTTAAGAGACAGGGCTCCATGTCTCCTCAGATTAACCATGTGATGTTAGCCCTCCTCACTTTAGAAAAGCGGAGGAATTGGCATCTCTCAGCAGTTCACGTCGAAGGAGTTTTTAATGTGACGACGGACACCCTGTCAAGATCCAAGCCTCTGGAAACAGAATGGTCTCCAGATGCAAAATCATTCTGTTTCATTCTAGTCCCAGAACTGCAAATCGATCCCTTTGCGACGAACTTCTACAAGAAGCTTTCCCGGTATGTAGCACCAAACTTAGATCCGGAAGCTACAGGAATGGATGCGATGTTTCTGGATTGGAACCTGTGGTCTCGCATCTACCTATTTCCACCATTCAACCTCCTAGCGAAAGTCCTGAGCAAACTGCAGACTTTCAAGGGAATAGCAGCTCTAGTGGCTCCCAAGCAGCCAAAGAGTAATTGGTATCCTCCTGCTCTTGAACTCAAACCTCTCCAGATCCCCTCTAACATCCCTAGTGCTGTCCAAGGATGTTCAAAAGAAGACTGTCTTCGCTTCCTCATGGATAACGAAAACCCTTCAGCTTATGATTTTCTCACTCCCGCAGCTCAAAGAAAGATCGGAGTTGCAAAGGAGAGAATTAACTTCATAGAACAGTACAAGTCCAACACCCCGAAATGACAATATTTATCTTCCTGGAAAAATGTGTTGCATTCATGAAAAGTCATCAGCCCTCTTCTATTTCTATGGACTTTTGTATTTCATTCTTTATCTCACTGCATGATCATGTAAGTCGGCATTAACTAGACCAATTGCTTATGCTTTTGATATTGAACTCAATAGTGAGCTGTTCAAGAAGATCCCAAAGGCTTAAGCTAAACTAAAACCTAATGTTCCTCCCAAGGGTATTTCATGGTCGTTGGATAATGTCCTACACTTTGCCTCTTTGATAGATAATGCCTCTACCTCTCTGAGGGATCTTATTT
>NC_090730.1:85163424-85165924 GCF_036898095.1 Palaemon carinicauda | reverse complement strand
TTTCACAACTGCTCTTAAGATCAAAGTCGATCATGATCACAACCGTTTCAAGACAGATTATAGGACGGTCATTCATTCATTCTCTCTCTCTCTCTCTCTCTCTCTCTCTCTCTCTCTCTCTCTCTCTCTCTCTCTCTCAGGGCGAGACGTTAAAGACGACCCAAAATGCGTGAGGTAACGATAACGTTCATGATCCAATTGCATTGAATGAGTCACAGTTCCAGATAGGATATAGGCCTGAGTTGAGTTAGGTTAAGAAATATTAAGCTAAGCTGTATCCCTGTTTTACCACTGCTTCGCTGTAGTGGAGGCTTGCTGTTTCCGAGGACATCCTCTATTTTGAAAGAAGAGAGGATATCAAGCATTTATTACAACTGTAACCATTGCTGGTTCAACTCGCGCTCTCAAAGTTTTGATTGTCACCCAGACGCTGCTAAACCCCAGGAAAAAAAATAGTGCTGATCATATGTTGATGAATACTGAATAAAACATACCATTTATCATAAGACTAAATAAGCTAATTTTGTATAAATAAGTGGATTCTTAATTCAGAGTTGAAAATTTTCTTCCCCAATCTCTCTAGAAAACATATATCCTCTCGTTGAAAATGAAAGTCAAACATACAAAAATGCTTTAATTAATTTGGAAACAGCACTTAATCAAGTGAGAAAGGTGATGGTAACATTTTAGTAAACATCAAATATATTCAGTTTACTTGAACTGTGTTAATGAAAATTAAGTGACATGTTTGAAAATATTAATGTATCCCAAAACACTAAAACGGAACAACGCTCTCTACGATTCTCAAAGTTATGCCTTTACTAAAAAAGGAACTTCAATAAGTTAGTATATAATAGTGTCCATTATATAACTTTAAGCAATTTTTAAACTTAAACGCCGGAAAAACAACACCGAATCTCTTTGTAAATTTAGATTCCCTCTTTTTGCCTTAAGTCTTTGCAAAAGCCGTTTAATAACCTTTTTGGAAACTCAGACGCCAAGTTTCTTTGAAAAGAAAAAAATAAATAAAGACCTACTGTTCACCATCAATTGTTCCAGCTGTTGGTCTGTGAGTTGACCTGCGTCTGCACGCCTGGTGCCAACAACGGTGACACGCCAAACTATTTCTTTTCACGGGTATTGGGCCGACGGTCAGTGAGAAAAATGTGAAAAAATATATATATTTTTCATCTTTCACCTTCGCTCTTCTCCTTGAGCTGTCAATTGATATTACGTAACTGAATACTAACACGTTCTCAATAAGAGAAAATAAGTTATCATTCAATATCATAAAAGCATAAAAAAAAAAAAAAAAAAAAATCAGCTCTCATACAGAGTACGCGTTTTAACCTGCTCAATATTTCCTTAGAGAATGCAATTATAACATGAACACTTTTATCAAGGATAAAGGTCAGCGTCTGGTTCAACAGAAAGATCACGTGACTCGATAATAATCATTCATCCAAATTTGCAATGGGAATTTAAAAATCAACAATTCATTGCAAAAAATGGAAGATAAATCATGGATGATTACAGTTGATATATCATATCTACATATTCAGATAAAAAAAAAAATAATTCAATGTTTAGACTTTCATGATACTATCTAAATCAGATCAGATAAAAGAGAAAATGTAAAAAATTCGAATAAAATTGCATCGTGAGCAGATTGAAGAGAATATAACCAGATTGAATTAATGACTTATTAGACTATTAAATGACTCAATGCAATAACAGACGAGTAAAATACCTCTATAAATTTCAATCAGAAGAAGATCAAATAACCTCAGGGCTAAAAAGTTCCCTCACTATCACGAAAGAAACAGAGAGCGGAGACGAGAGACTGGAGAGATAAGAAACAAAGACAAAAAATAAAACCTTTCCACTGCAAGTAAGACAGCAGCACATTAAGCAAAATGTAAACAAAAGACCAGAAGGGATCTGAAAATCAAAGCAACACAAAAACCGCCTCTTACTGTCGACAGAAAAAAAGGAAAAGAGAATACCGGGACACAAAGCGGTGCAGAACCCAAAACATTGGAGCAATGAAAGCAACTGAAACGAGTTATTTGACGCATGGAGAGAGAGAAAGAGAGAACAGGGTCCCCACGGAAAAGAAAAAAAAACATAAGAAAATGAAATATTGCATCAAAACATTTTTTTATTCTTAGCCAAAAAATCATATTGTAACAATTAGGAGAGAGAGAGAGAGAGAGAGAGAGAGAGAGAGAGAGAGAGAGCATCTGACTCTTTGGCCCCCCATCAGCCGAGGTCATGCTTGAAATGTCAACTGTCAAGAACTGCCAACAACATATATACGTCATCGGAGGGAATCACCTGCGCCATCTGTTGAGTCTTTTTGGCATTGAGAATCCTATTACCAAGACCACAAGTATGCACGAAAGCTGTTGTTAAGCACAAAATGATGGACATCTTTGGTATATCTTATCTTGGGGAGATGTTACAAGACACATTAAGGCACATGTTCTTCTATTTAAAT
>NC_090730.1:85143424-85158424 GCF_036898095.1 Palaemon carinicauda | reverse complement strand
GTTTTGAGAGGTGCGGTTTCAGAGGGTTTGAATAATAATAAAGGTTTATTTGTATTTTGTAAGTCTTGGGGAAAAAGGATAAGAGAGAGAAAGACCGAGAAGTGAGAGAAAGACCAAGTAGTGACAATATGAGAGCTGTTAGAAAAGAAAGACCATCGACTATAATGGTAGCCGCCATAGACTGTCGTTCTACTATTGAGTCAAAAAGTGCCAGGAGTGATAAAACGATGTTGGTGAGTTCAGGTTTTAAGAGCATCATATAAAAGCGAGCCCCCTTTTAAAAGTTGGTGTAAATATACTGAATATTATAATAAAAAATCGGTTGCTGCTGTCAGGAAAAATATCCACAGCCGATTTAATGGAAGTGTCGAGAGAAATGTCACTGGTGTAAAGCTCCCCGACAATTAAGTGCCTTATAATTTCTCAGCTGAATAAGACGATCTGGGAGACAACAGGGAGACGGATCGCCCCCTTTAATCCTACCTTTGCGAAACGAGGTCGGAGTCAAACATATGGGAAAAAATATATGCTCTATGTCTCGGTGGTGCCGCACTGCCACAGAAATGTTGCGAGGATCGGCAACAAAATGTAGAAAACTAACAGCAATAACAACGCTAATTATTACTATGTTATTATTATTGGTGCCTTTTTATGTTGTCGATTCTTATTTATTAAAAGATGACAAATGTATTTGTTTTTACACACTAATCATTACTTGTGAATTCTAAAACATATTTCTGAAATCATCACCACAGGATTCTTAAACTATATCAGATAAGAATACCAGTACAACTAGTGGAAGAGTACAGTTAGCAAACACAACTCCTAAGTATCCATTGTACGTTAGCGTTTTTGACTCGGACAAAATCAATAAATACTGGTGTGGCATAAACAAACATGGAACTATTTGATATTTTTTTGTTAAACATTGCTGAAAAAATCCACAAGTTCAGCAAAAACAATTGGCGCAATAACGTTAAGTATAATTACACAAATAAGATTGTTTCGATTAATGCTGTGACTATCACTAACGGTTTGAAAGACTTATTTAAAGTAACACAATTCATCTCCGTTAATTTCGTTTGATAATTTTAATAGAGAAAGCAAACATTATAGCTGGCAAAAAATCATAATATTACTCTTAAACACTTTAACTTCTCAATAATAAATTTAGAGAGAGAGAGAGAGAGAGAGAGAGAGAGAGAGAGAGAGAGAGAGAGAGAGAGATTATTAAAGTTTGTAACAATGAAAACAAACTACTCCAAATTCTAAGGCAATATCATTGAGCTCTTCCAGGTGAGTGAAAATAAAAGCACCAGTGCGCAAAATGGATCTGGCAGACGAGATGTGGCTCTAATTATCTATTTCACCCAAATGCCTGCTCTTACATGAGCATCTTATGGGAGGAGGTTTGCTCTTACTTTTGTACATAATGCAATCTTTACTAGAGCAAAAATTCTCCTGTTTCATGGAACAGGAAAAATAACTGTGACATTTGTCTCTCATTCTACCGAGGACTAATGGAAATAATAAAAGGTAAAATCTGGTTAAAATCATGAAAAATTCTAATATAACCCCAGAGGGGTAACAGAAAAAAGAAGAATGTACAAAATCTCATAAATAGAGAAGCCAGTAGAGTCCTTTAATGGCCCAGGAAGAAGTCAATCTAAGCTAGATAAAAAAGAAATCTTAACAACATTAATACCCTTATCAACCTCAACGTCTTACAGTCCTCCTCATCTGACATCGTCTGCAACAAGCGCTGTAGCACAGCAGGGTAATTATCGCCCCACAATAAAAATCCCTTTGAGTTCCAGAAGGTTTACTTCCCGCATGAAGAGCCCACGACTTTCGAACTTAATGACCTAAGGCTTGGCCACAACTATCTCCCTTAAAAATCTCTGAACAACCCACATATGCACCCGTTTTCTGTCTTTATCGTGCAGAAGGAGTAACTATAGAGGACACCATGGCCTGCATACAAATTATGCTGGACACGACACCCAGCGAGATGACTACATCACCATTAAAGTCATCATTCGCCGAACTAACAGTTTGTCTTATCACTGGCCATCTATAAATAGCCCTACTTCTACCCCGGCACTGTACCCCTATGCCTCTCCAGAATGTCAGCATGCAAAAAATCTCCACTGGATATTACTTTCACCTATCTGCAACACAAGGATATTATTTAAAATATGAACTCATTCAGAGTGTACGGCATGAAAGGCATTATAATTCATACTAAAATGCAACGATAATAATAATAATAATAATAATAATAATAATAATAATAATAATAATAATAATAATAATAATAAAGCCGTAGAGGAACTATCACTAAATAATGCAGACCAATTCTGATTCCAATCTGCATTATCATTATTATTGATGATGTTGTTGCTACTGCTGTCATCATCAAAAGAGCAAGATCGTCTCCCTCTTCTTGTTAGCATCTCCCTGACAGGTTTATTATGCTTCATTATTATTCGGCGTTTATTCGCCAACGACACTCAGTCGACAAATGATCTGGATAAAGAGTTACTCGGGAGTTGATGGGTGGAGTCGGGGATCTACCGACTTAATGAGATTCGTTTATTAGTCGTTGCCTATCTCGATGCGATGAGTTCTGAAATTCCGTTGCAAAACTAGGGGGGAAAATTTCAAGAACTTTTGGACGTTCCATTCCGTCTCGTTTACACCCAAACGTGCATGCGTGTATATATATATATATATATATATATATATTTATATATATACACACATATGAAACACTGATTTTTTTAAAGTTTCTAATTATTTATGTAGAAATCGGAAACATGTGGTAGAAGTAATTTCGGAGTTCTTGAGAGAGAGAGAGAGAGAGGAGAGAGAGGAAGAGAGGAGAGAGAGAGAGGGGAGTTTTCTAAAAAAAATCAGTCAGTTCATAAAAGGGAACATAAGTTACGTGTTCTGTGCTTAAATCGGAAAAATACGAACATCAGCATGGAATTGGCATGGCAATCTCTGACATGTGTTTCAAAAAAAAAATAGTTGTGGTGGTTGTTCATTCTTGAACGAATGTAAAAAGAAAAAACCACTTATCCATCAAAGTCTCCACTATAATTGTTCTTTATGCAGATGTACAAGGGTGGTGTTCATAAGGGCAAAAACACCTGCTAATCAGGACTCCTGCCGACAACGAAGATTTGTAACTGGAAGATGCGAAATATCTTTGGAATCATAATTGCAACCTATTCACTGCACGCAATAGTACATTTTAAGACAACGTTCATCGGTCACAGACCAGAGAACAGTGAATCAGGAGCAGAAAATTTACGTCCTGTCTTATAACAGCGACATTAAATCAGGGACTTGTCGATTTCTAACATCTATTAGCACAACTTGCCCCTTTCACGTGTACACAGCCGTTTCCTGGTCTTCTCAGGCCCTAACTTGGGTTAAAATGGCATTTGGGATGAATTTATCGAAAACTTTATGAATTTGGGCCATCTAGTACAGTCCTGGGGCGGGGAAGGCGTTCAGCACAGAGGTGCAATCTAGATGATGCCTTGCAGTTCAGTTAGCCGTAAAGTAAAAAATAAATTGGACAGTAAGATGGAAGAAAGAAAGCGGGAGTGGAGGTCTAATAGGAGGCTAAAAGAGGAACTGAAGAGGTAACCTAGAGACCCTGAAAGTAATTCTTAAACCTTGATACTTGCTCGATTTTTGTTTCTGCAATGCCACGCAATGCATCGTGCGGATGATTAAAGTCTTCGTGCGTAATGTGAAGGGTGAAATGGCAGGAAACTTTGTAAAATAGAACTTAAATTTATGGGTACCAAATTTTTCAAAATTTCAAAATTCTCTCTAAGCACCCTTCACACGCTCCGCACGAAGACTTTGATAACCGACACGACGTATTGCACAGCGTTAGAACGGATATCGTGCAAGTGGTTACTCTTGGGGGGGGGGGGGGGGTATATGAACGTCACTACCGTCTTCTGGCAGGGAGGGAGGGAGCTAGGGCACTGATCTTGAAGGTTTCTAGGATATTGCACGACAGCGGGATAGCCTGCCCATTGTCTATGCCTCTCATAAGCCACCTTTTATCCTCTATGCTTTTAGACTTTCCATTTCCTTAAAGAGAATACCTGAAGTGCATTGCAGTCAAGATGGTCAAAAGGAGCATTAGAAGATATAACAGACACTTCTCGTAAGGATGCATTTGACTATGCAAAACTCTATCAAAATTGTTTGTAATATAATACTACCATAATGCCGGGAAATACACCGTTTCTTTACAGAATAAGTCTCTCTCTCTCTCTCTCTCTCTCTCTCTCTCTCTCTCTCTCTCATCGTTCAATTTCTGAAATTTCAATCAAAATAAAAACCAAGCATTTCAGTTGTCCATTTTTATGAGACAAAAATGACTAATAAAAAAGTTACAACTTAAAAGTATATAATTATCGATTTGTCGTGTACTAAATGGAGAAAATCCCATTTGAAAAAATCTTAAACGGTTATCTTAGTATACGAAAATGTGGATGATTAACACCTGAAGCAAAAATCTACCTACTTACTACAATCTGAATTGACTATTTCACATACTCCCTATATGTAGATGGGGGTCAAAAGATTGTTTTTTTTTTTTTTTCATTTTACATTCTCTCATGAATAAAAGAAAGTGGAATAAAGGCGTATCAGCTAAAAGGGAGGCATACTGTACAATACTTCATTAAAGTTATTATTACGATGATACATAAATTATTCTACTTGGGATCTTTCTTTATTTGTGAAAATTGTGTGTAAAGATGCATCAATGGCAAGAATTATTTTTTTCTTCAACGTTTGACCCTTTCTCAACAAGGGAGTGAATGTTATACATTTGCGCCTGTCATCATAACCACTGTCTTACTTCTGTCATGGTAAAAGGAACTTAATGACTTTTGTCTTACTGAGCTAGATGTGTTTGTTCCTATACCATTTATAGTTCCTTTAACATATCTTTTCACATGCAAACAAGTTAATGCAGAAGATATGTGATATTCCAAATATGGATACTCCCAATTATACATTGTTTTATCTTGCTCCAGTATTTGAAATTGATGAAATTACTAGGCTTCTGCTCTCCGGCAATGCAACATCATTTACTTGAATCAAAGTTAACCATAGTACTGAACTATTTTGGACAAGTCTTCAAGGCCCAGGAGATTAAACGGTCATTTCTCCCTAATAGGAAAATACTTTACGACATCAATTTCTTTACTCTGCTTGTAGAGCTGACCAATGGGACACTGGAAATTGCCTGCGAAGGAAAGTTGAAAATTATCCAAAGATATGAGCTTACGATATTATAAGATTGTTCCTCTGGCCAACATTCTAAGCAGGCTTAAGAAACCGTAGTATTGGTTAGCAACGCATCACGTGAAGTCACGAACAAGATGGAGAAATGATCAGTCATTATTGTTTTCAAAAGAGAAAGACGAGAAAGAAAAGAGTTCACGTATGAATAAAGCTTAAGTTTGACCACTGCATCTCCGAAGTTCATGTCCCCCTCAAGTCAAAACAGCAGAATAGTAAATAAAACCCAAAAGTAATAAACGCGAACTAAAGGTCATAAGGCCCGTCATCTTAAATCATAATCATGAGGGAAAGGAATGAACATCCTCAAGTACTTTTTTCTTTTTTTTTTTCCTCGTAGGGACTTTTTATCACATTCCCTGATGAGACGAATAACATTCGCTATTTCGTTGTCAGCTTTGATATATCTAAAACTGGACCCTAAGCGAGTGGTCGGCTTAATTAACTTATGGAGAATTTAGTTTTGAAGCTTTCGCCACATATATGACTTCTAGAATGTCATCGGATACCAACTCCATCAGAAAGTGAGAGAAATATATCAAAATCATAACTTCTCTCTTGAGATAATCATTTTCTTTTAATTACATAATGCAGTTAAAATTTGTTCAACATGACCTCATGATGTTGCAAATCGTGGTAATACTAGACGCACGCTTGTAAAAATGAAAACCGAAATTTAAAAATTCTTTTAATAGCATTATACAATGAGTAATTACTTGCATTTTCTTCATTAGCTCTTTCCTCTTACAACATAAGCTGTTACTCCTTCCAAGATCACGCGAAGAGCTGCTTGATATAAACGCTGTAAAACCCCACTTGAGAACTTGACAGCTCCTCCAAACAAGGTTATAGTAGTATTAAACTAGCTTATTAAAGAAGAAATTTATGTATTTACATAGGTGTATATATATGTGCTGTATATTTATTATAAATCATAACTAAGTAAATGTAATGAAATATCAAAATTGCCCAGTGTGTATGTATGTGTATGTATGTATGTATATATATATATATATATATATATATATATATATATATATATATATATATATATATATATATATATATATATATATAAATACATATATATATATATATATATATATATATATATATATATATATATATACATACATACATATATACATATATATATATATATATATATATATATATATATATATATATATATGCGCATCTGTTCCTATTCTATTTATAGTTCCTTTAACATACATAGACAATCTTCAGATAGGGCAATAAATCAATGAGGATACGCAGTTGAGCGAAACATTACTTGATTTTCGCTCAATTGGTAGAGGATTGCTCACTTCCTACAGTCAACCATTCAATCCATCTGTAAAGAAGTTATATCATAAAAAAAGAAGGAAGTGGAATTAGTAACCTTATCAATAAGACTTGCTCAGAAAGCAGAAAACTATACCTTTTTGGGTTTATCCACTCAAAATGGTACGGGGTTAAGGGGTATGATGAAAATCAAGAACACATACACACACATACAAAAGAACCACAGGGAAAAATAAAATATAAAATCAATCCCGACTAGTTTCTTCTTACGTCTTCAGGAGGCAGTCCTCTTGAAGAAGTAAGACGAAACTAGGCAAGATTTAATCTTATATTTTCCTCTTCCCTGCAATTCTTCTGTATCAGTGCATTACTTTTCCCTGTGAGTTTTATGCCTGTGTGTATATATATATATATATATATATATATATATATATATATATATATATATATATATATATATATATATATATATATACACACAGTATATGTGTGTATGTATGCATTTGTGTATGTGCGCACGGGTGTTGGGGTATTTGTATGCTTATATAAATATATATACACGTGTACAGTATATATACATACATATGTCATGAATAAGAAAAAAATAATCCTTTGCTAAGTAAACGGTAAGAAAACTCATTATTTCGACATTTTTGTTATCAGAAATTTTAATGCAGAAAAAGTTTAACTTTATGCTTTTAAAATCTCTAATAGTCGTTTGTGTTTTTCCTCAGGTATGTTTGTTGTAATGACACTCGTGATATGGGTCAGGTAAGTGAACTTTCTATGTATAGTGTTTCTTATATCTTGATATGTTATAGGACATTTAATGCTAGAGCATGCTATTCAATGTGAGCGAAAGATATACTGGGAGAGAGAGCCACAACAAATATAAGTGAAATACATTTCCTTAGCTTGTTCCTTGGAGAAGCTAATGATTAACTTTGTCAAAAAATCTTTCACTTTATGTGAAATGATTAAATGCAACTATAAAGTATTCACTAAATTATAATGAACATGTCTAAAATGCTTAATCGACTCGAATTAGTGGAATAATCAAAGTAGATACGATAGATTGCAATTTTTGAATACAAGCAAATCATTTGGCAAGCAATACAGCATTGAGGCGGCCTCCTGTAAGCCTGCTAAAAGATGTTTCCTTTTACAACTAAGAAGCATAGTTATTCATCATTATCATCATCTCCTACGCCTATTGACGCAAAGGGCCTCGGTTAGGTTTGCCAGTCGTCTCTATCTTGACCTTTTAAAGCAATACTTCACCATTCATCATCTCTTACTTCACGCTTCATAATCCTCAGCCATGTAGGCCTGGGTCTTCAAACTCTTCTAGTGGAGCCAAGCTAAACTTTTGGTGAACTAATCTCTTTTGAGTAGAGTGAAGGGCATGGCCAAAAAATATCCATCTACCCTTCACCATGCTCTCATCCACATTTGGCACTCGGGTAATCTCTCTTATAGTTACTTTTCTAATCCTGTCCTGCCAATTAACTCCCAATATCCTTCTGAGGGCTTTGATCTCAAATCTACTGAATCTATTGGAGATTGTTTCATTGTCACACTATGGCTCATGTCCATATAATAACACCGATCTCACTAAACTGATATATAGTCTGATTTTGATATGTAATTTTAGGCGACTTAATTTCCAAATTTTACTTTGCCTAGCCACTGTTTGATTTGCTCTTTTCAATCTTTTACTAAACTTTAATTATGAAGACCCTGTATTGGAGATCGTAGTTCCCAAATATTTAAATGATTCTACCTCGTTAATCCTTTCTCCTTCCAATGATATTTCATCTTCCATTGCATAATCCGTTCTCATCATCTCTGTCTTCTGTTTGTCTTAAGCTCAACCTCGTGTGATATTTCATGCATTCTGGTAAACAAGCATTGCAAATCCTGTGGTGTTCTGCGAATAAGTACAGCATCATCAGCATGCTCTAGGTCGGCTAATTTCCTTTTACCACTCCAGTCCAATCCTTCTCCACCATCTCCGACTGTTCTACGCATTACAAAATCCATGACGAGGATAAGCAACTCCATTAATATTAAATTTGCACTTGCTATTCTCATGAACAGACTTAATGAAATTTACATATCTAAGGGGAATTCCATAATACCGCAGGACTATTACTTACTAAAATCTTATCTTGAATGGAAAACAAAAAAATAAAATAATGAACTGGTAGCTTTGAATTTAAATCTGTATGTTGCTGGTATAACAAAACTGGTTGTCCACCGCAAAATTTGTACCTGTGACAACGAGTAATTAAAATAGATATAAAATTAGATTTAAATAAATATTACTTGATCAACTGAACTTGTATTATCATTAGGAATTTAATTGCTTAAAGTATCAAACCAACTAAGATCCAGCTTGAGATGCAGATTCGACCCTTTTAAAAACTTAGAACAAACGAAAAAAGCTTCTTTTGTCATGTTAGTCCATATTAATAGAACAAAATCCTCTTATGGCGATACAGTATCAATCCTATAACCTACAAAACGACTCCTTGAATTTGTCATTAAACAACTTCAAGATTTCCAAGTTGATATAAAGCAAAATACATAAAAATGAGTCCACCTCAAGGACCAGTAAAACACCCTTTATATTCAAAACAAATATCCATTACTATTTTCCCAAAGGGATAATGAAGACAAGGCTGTCGTTTTTCATTAGACATGTTGGAACTAAATACTATTGAGTTGATATTTTCCGTGATGCTTGCTGTTTTTTGTTCCTACGTAATAATAAAGTCTGTAAACTCCAGGAGAATTGTGAAATTCATAAGTACTCAAGGAAATCGAGGTGACATTGAATTAAAATGTCACTTTAAAAGATATCCGATAAATCTTTATCCGACATAAGTAAAATGTATTTCTACTTAAGTAAAGAATTTTTCAAACAAGAAAAGAGCAGCAATGTAATGCCCGATCCCTCGCATTTAAAGCCTGCTTCATGAAAAAAATTATTAACAACCTTTTGCTTATGACACTTAGATCCTTGATATGATATGATATCTTGCATACCAAAACTTTAAATAATTCTTCAAGACCTTGAATATGGTTCACAGAAAAACAAAGGAACAATCTTTGTTCACGTACGGCCATTATACTTTCTTCAAGCTCTCCAAGCAATGCAATCACCTGCTTAGCTTGGTCACAATTGGAAATGAAAATATGATTACAAAACAGACCAAGTCCTAAATACCATCAGTTAAGTAGTTCGACTGTATCAAATATATCAGCAACGCCACGAGTCATTAATATAAAAGCTTTAGAATGCAAATAAACAAGTTGCATAAAATGAAGAAACCTAATTGCCGATCAATTCTTGCCTTAACCCAGATGTCTTTAGCTCTTTTAAGCTCAATGTTTTGAAGAAGGGAAATATCACAGACCGCGTGCTGATGGGTCATTTGGTGGTAGACGGTCAGATGTGCAAACGATGACTCACCGACACCTGTCATTTCACCTGGATTTGGCTGCCTCTATCCTCGTCCTCTTACTCCTCGCCAGAATCGAATGCTATGCTTTTTAAGTCGGCAGGGAAGCAATAACAAGCTTAACGCGAATGAATGAGAGAAACCACACTTAATTAAAGAAGGCTTGCCCCTTAACACCGAATCTCTAAACCCAGCGCATTCTGTTCGGTTTAACGAAACTGTTTGTACCAGGATACAAACCAGGATTTATGGAGGTCACCACATTTTCTGGTATCATTGTAAAGAACGTTCTGATCTTACGATCTGTGCAAGTGTGTGGGCGTTACAGAGAGAGGAAATAAAAAGAACTTTATGTCATCACTCAAAATGTCTGACTACAACATGTTTATAAAAAAAAAAATTCTCTAGTTGAAAAATAAAGGAAAAACTAGGGTGGGTTCTATTACTATTTATCATTTGTTGAACTTTCATGCCGCCGTTTTCTTTATAACACTATGTCAAGCAACAATGCAATAATTCATACTATAGGGAATCTAAAAGAGATTACAAAGTTACATATCAATATTCACTTCTAAGTTGGGAATGGGAGTAGTTTTGGGGCTCCAACGTGCATTCTATTATATAATTAGGCATAAGATTAAAAGTCCTTATATATCTTCATTAAAAGATTTCGAAAACAAAAGAGACTGAATTTTCACATTTTTGAAGAATCAAACATAAAACTACGAATTATATAAACTATAACAATCTAGCGCTACTTCGGTAGTTTCATAACAAAGGAAGGTCAGGAAGCATTTGAAGAATTTAAAAAAAAAATGAGAAAAGACTACGACCAAAAACGAGAGAGAGAGAGAGAGAGAGAGAGAGAGAGAGAGAGAGAGAGAGAGAGAGAGAGAGAGAGAGAGAGAGAGAGACCTAATAGCACCTGGCAATTCAACTTACTATATACTAAGGGGGTTCAACATGCAGTGACGAGACCAAAGATGCTGAATATGATCGACATAAGAAAAACGACTTCTAACGAAATTATCTTGAATAGATACTTGAAAAAAATGAATACTGCTCCCAATGGTGTCTAAAGTCATAAGTATACTTCAAAAGGTATACTTGGTCAGCCAATTCAAATAAAATGGAGAGTTTTATATACCTAGGACAAGATTTACATTTACTACTATCCAATTTTCCCTAGGATAAAACTCTACAGCATTTGTTCTTTTATAACATCATCATTATGACGTTAAAACATTAATATATCCCAATTTCCCAACAAAACCATGAATAGCAATACCTTAACAATAAACATAGAGGGAAAACCTCAAGGGTAGAATGAAATACACTGACATCAGCAGAAGGCAGAATAGGAGTATACATAATTAGTGCCAAGTAAAACCAAAATAAACATGACAAATTCATTGCATATAAATGACAATATAAACAATTGATAGCTAGAAATTTTTTATCACAAGAACCAGTGCTCAAGCAGTGGATTTAAATTCCATACTGTCGATGACTGTGCCACAGCAAGTGAGGAATCAAAAATATTCGACCTGAAATGGCCCATCAGTCCCCAAAAGAACCAGGTACTCTAGTTAATTAGTCAAAACATAATACGCAATAGAGAAATATCAGCATCTCTACAATATTGGCATCAGTTTCATTAAAGGTAACTTTTTAGATGAACCAATAGGTAAGTAGTGACAGTTGATCCGACAACAAAAAATTCAATCAGCATCATAAACAAACTTCCAAATATAAGCTGCATCAAAATCCAAGTAAAAGATGTTGTGGGGACATTATTGGATTTATTGGATCAAATTAGAATAATTAATCAATCTAAACTTTGTTGAAATAAGTAAAACGAATTTTCACAAGAAAATTCGGACCAGTACTTAAAACATGAAGAAAGAAATTGATGCAGTGACAAGTGTTGAGGTAATAACAACATAAGGGGAAATGAAAAATTATAGTAACCTTCCCCGTTATAATACAAGAGAGAGAGAGAGAGAGAGAGAGAGAGAGAGAGAGAGAGAGAGAGAGAGAGAGAGAGAGAGAGAGAGAGATCTTTTCCTTTCAACTGCAGTAGAAAAGTATGATGCATCTACAATAGTTGCATCATGTAAGACCAAGTCGATGAAAACACCAACGGATTGATGGAATGTCTTTCTGAATCGTTTGATGAAACGCTGTTTTATCCTTTCTTTCTTTTTTTCTTCAAGTTTTTCATTCCCATAGCTAGCGGCTTGTCTTGGTGCTTTTAGAGGTTGTCTTGCTGGCTTTAGAGCCACATGCCTATCGCATTGCAGGAATGGAATTGAATTTCAATTGCCAGAGATTCATGCCAATACAAAGAGAGAAAGAATGCGTCAAACAGAGAGAGAGAGAGAGAGAGAGAGAGAGAGAGAGAGAGAGAGAGAGAGAGAGAGAGAGAGAGAGAGAGAGAGAGAGAGAGAGAGTCTTTCTAAATTTCTTGTATTTCAGACCTTCTTTCGCGCCAGAGTTAGAGACTTTTGCCCTCTCCATTCAGTGACATTTTTTACGGCAAGGAGTCGCCCTTTGTAACCCGTCTCCTTCACCGCTGTCTCATAAATCGAGACCGCACGAAGGAGTTGTTTTGGGACAAGAATAGAAGGCTTTCTGTCACTGTAATGGAAGGTATGTGGTGTTGACTCGAAGTCGCAAAGTACGTATGTCCTCGTTTGAGTACGATTTATCCATTGTGTAACTTTTGTGGTGATGGAAGGATAATGAATACCGCTTATAATCATTTTACCACTTCATCTTTACTGGTTCATCTTAGCAGTGCCAAGTGGGTAATTCCTATATCGAAAATTGCATATAATAATAATAATAATAATAATAATAATAATAATAATAATAATAATAATAATAGAAAAAGATATTTTGCAAAATATTATTTTGATGGTGGCACTTACATGATCTTTGGAACAACTAATGATGGATAGAAATAAAGCATGAGAGGACATTTGTGAAGAGAATAAACATGGGCATGAGTAAATCTGAAGTTGAATACGGAAGAGACTTTTAAGTGCTTTATAAAAGTTGTGTCGTATAAAAATAGGTACTTGATTTAACGAATAGTAAATCAATCATAACATTCCAAGAACAATTTAAAAAGAAGGATGCGTAATTCAATGTTTCGTCTACAAATAGGAAACAAACATAACATGGTAGAGTTAGGGAATGAATAATCTAGATACAAACAGATCTTCAATGCATATATCTAAGATCAGAATATTACCCATATCACTATTGAAAGCCAAGCTGTGACACTATACTAAATTTTTTTAATGAGGCGCATTTGCACTGACTCGCAGCGGTGCCGTTTTAGCTCGGAAAAGTTTCCTACTATATGATTGGTTAGAATTATCTTGTCCAACCAATCAGCGATCAGGAAACTTTTCCAAGCTAAAAGGGCACCCCTGCGAGTCGGTGCAAATCTGCCTCACTAAAACGAATTGACTATAGTTGGAAAGGCAGCATGCTACAAGCCCAAGGGCCTCACACCCAGTGAGGAAATAAGAAACGGAAAATTGAAGATTGAAATACTGTATATAACACATATTATTATTATTATTATTATTATTATTATTATTATTATTATTATTATTATTTGCCAAGCTACAACCGTAGTGGAAAAGCAAGATGCTATAAGCCCAAGAGCTCCAATAGGGAAAAATAGCCCAGTGAGGAAATGAAGCATGGAAATAAACAAATGATATAAGAAGTAATTGAAAATTAAAATAGAATATTTTAAAAAACATTAATAACATTAAAACAAATAATTCATATATACTATAAAAAGACTATGTCAGCCTGCTCAACATAAAAACATTTGCTCCAACTTTGAACTTTTGAAGCTTCACTGATTAAACTACCCAATTAGGACATTCTACTATTTGGTCACATCTGAAATAAAACTTCTAGAATACTGTCTAGTATTGAGCCTCATGATAGAGAAGGCCTGGCTATTAGAATTAACTGCATGCCTAGAATTACGAACAGGATGGAACTGTCCGGGAAGATCTGAATGTAAAGGATGGTCACTATTATGAAAAATCTTATGCAACATGCATAATGAACTAATTGAAGGACACTGCAAAAGATTAATATCTAGATCAGGAATAAGAAATTTAATAGACCGTTGTTCCTGTCCAACAAATTAGGATGAGCATCAGCAGTTGAAGACCAGACAGGAGAACAATACTTGAAACAAGGTAGAATGAAAAAGTTTAAACACTTCTTCAGAATAGATTGATCACCGAAAATCTTAAAAGACTTTCTCAATAAGCCATTTTTTTGCAATTGAAGAAAACACAGACCTAATATGTTCCTCAAATGTAAATTTGCTGTCGAGATTCACACCTAAAATCTTAAAAGTCATACAAAGTTAAAGAAACATTATCAATGCTGAGATCCGGATGTCGAGGAGCCACTGTCCTTGACCTACTTACAATCATACTTTGAGTTTTGTTAGGATTTGACTTTATACCCCATAATTTGCACCATGCACTAATTTTAGCTAGATCTCTATCAAGGGATGCAGCAAACCCAGATCTACATTCAGGAGAAAGAATTGATGCAAAAAGAGTAGCATCATCTGCATAAGCAACAAGCTTGCTTTCTAGGCCAAGCCATATATCATGTGTATATAGCATGAAAAGTAATGGGCCAAGAACACTACCCTGTGGAACACCAGATATCCCATCTCTATACTCACTATGGTGCCCATTAACAAAAATGCAAAATAATCGAGTAATATAAAGAATGAAAACTACAAGGTAAAGCATGCTAAGTATTACAGTATTGATAGTAAGGTTAAAAGAAAAGCCAGGAATGACTAAAGAGAATATTTTGTCAGGAAAGC
>NC_090730.1:85115924-85135924 GCF_036898095.1 Palaemon carinicauda | reverse complement strand
GAATTGGAAAAGATTATAGAAGATTTGAATAAAACAGAAATGTAAGACTGAAAATGAATGTGATTAAAACTAAGATAATGTTCAGTGATAATGCAGTGACAACAACGAAGGGTTATGGCCGAACCTCTAGAGATTGTTGATGAATATAGGTAATTAGAACAGCCAGTGTTTTCCGAGGACATGTGGCAGATATTGAAAGAAGGATAAGCATGGGAAAGAGAGCTTTTGGTAAACAAAATTAGATTAGGAAAAATAATATGCCACTTTCTCTAAAAAGAACAGTATTTAATCAGCTGGTCCTACCAGTTTTAACTTCTGCATCAGAAACTTGGAGATTTCCTAAAGTCTTAGAACATAAGCTCGTTACAACTAAAAGAGCCATGGAAAGAATAATGATGGGAATAACATTAAAAAAAGGAAAAAGAGCAACATGGATACGAGAGCAAACGAAAGTAGAAGATACTCTAACAATATGAAAGAAAAAAATGGACATGGGCAGAACATATAATGGGAAAGACAGATAATAGAAGAATGGGTGCCTAGAGATTTCATAAGATGCAGGGTAAGGAAGATAAGACAATGGATTGACGAACTAAAAAAAATTGCAGGTATAAACTGATATAGAAAGACCATAAACAGACGGGAGTGGAAGGAATTGTATGGGCCCTTGTCTTTTAGTGGACAAGGTCGACTGATGATGATGATCATATTTGTATGTATGTATGTATGTACAAATATATGTCTATCGAGCTAAAATGAATTTTAAACAGTAAAACCGGGATAAGATATGAAATATTTATTGTGTTTATTGTAAACAAAAACAAAAATGCGCGAAAAATGTAAGAAAACAATGATAACAATAATATAAAAAAAATTACAAAAAGAACTAAATTCTTTAATGCCTTATTACTTATAATTTGACAATTCATAGCACCGTGGTAATCTTTCTTAAGGACTTTCCATTATTGATAAAGGTAAACAACAGTGAGCAAAATATTAATTTGCCAACACTTGAACTGGTATGGATGGACCTAGAACAGTTTATTTGCAGTATAAGTATTGTCTTTCAAAGTTTTTTGAGATGTTAAGAAAGTGATCTTTGTTTTTCTTAGATAACACATTTTTTTTAAGGATTTTTCGTACTGAATTAATCCAGAAATAAAGTTATTTAACGTGATATATCATACAAAAACTAATTTTAGGTTTTAAATTCTTTTCAAGAACATGAAATACACAATATAAGGTAACACACCCTTTTGCTGACGTTGGGAAATATCCTCTCAAAATGTTCGCATAAAACTCGAATGTTATTTTTCAAAGTAATGCACTTTTTTTATACTACCGTTTATCGTGAACTCTCGAAGTTTAAACATTCTATCACTACAGCAGACTCAATGTACATTTTGTTTTTCAGACTCCAAACTTCCTCAGTGTTTCACCAAAAATGGATAGAAAGAAATGAAAATCCTTTCTAAAGTTTTTAAACATATGACAAAAATTTTCCAAGTGAACTTTGAATAATATCCAGACACTGAATCCTTCTCTAACAGTATGTTTCGAACTAATCTAAATTCTCATCAGGTTCACATATGCTTTCTATATATGCTTAATATAATCTATTTCATATTTGCCTTTTTTCTGCGGTATTTTGGCTTTAGTTCCCCACTATAGTTATCTATAGATTATGGCATTTTAATCAACATGTAAAGCAAAGATTTAAAACCACTTTCTTTGCCCATTACAACCACTTTCTTTCTTCTTCATTTGTGTGGTCTGAAAATTTCGTAAACGTATCTTACCTAGCACTTTGACATTCATTCCAGTTCACACTAACTGCAACTTCACAATCAAATCCCGACATACCCATCTTTCTTGGATTCGAGAGGTTTATCTACAACCCAATCTAGATATTCGCAGAACTCCCATAGCAAAAGAATAGGTTATCGAACATGACAAGGAAATTTTTTTTAAAAAGTTATCAATTTTTGTGTGATATGCATAACACCGTGTTTTTTGTGATCACACATACACACACACTCACACACAAACACACACACACACACACACACACATATATATATATATATATATATAGATATATATATATATATATATATATATATGTATATATATCATATATATACACACAGCAGAGGACAGTTTTATTTCGTGAATCATGGGAGGGATCGAAAAAGAACACAGCAGAGGACAGTTTTATTTCGTGAATCATGGGAGGGATCGAAAAAGAACACAGCAGAGGACAGTTTTATTTCGTGAATCATGGGAGGGATCGAAAAAGAACACAGAAGAGGACAGTTTTATTTCGTGAATCATGGGAGGGATCGAAAAAGAACACAGAAGAGGACAGTTTTATTTCGTGAATCATGGGAGGGATCGAAAAAGAACACAGCAGAGGACAGTTTTATTTCGTGAATCATGGGAGGGATCGAAAAAGAACACAGAAGAGGACAGTTTTATTTCGTGAATCATGGGAGGGATCGAAAAAGAAGATGCAATATTTGTATAAACAAAGCAAAAATGTAAGACTGAAAATGAATATGAGCAAACCTACCATAATTTTCAATGAAAATGCAAAGCGACTACAAATAAAGGTTATGAATGAGCCTCTAAAGATTGTTAATAAATATACGAACAGGACAGACAGTGAATGTTTCCCTGGAAATGGACTAAAATCAAAAGAAGGATAAGCATGGGATGTAAAGCTTTTGGTGAACAGATTGAGATTATGAAATGTAAAATGTCACTTTCTCTAAATAGAGAAGTTTTTAATCAGATGGTCCCAACAACATAAGTTATGCATCAGAAACTTGGAGCCTTCTTAAAGCCTTAGAACATAAGCTAGTTACAACTCAAAGAGCTTTGGAAAGAATGATGGGAATAACACTGAGGCATAAAAAGAGCAACATGTATACAAGAACAAACTAAAAAAGAGGATATTCAAGCAACACGTACGAAAAAAAAAAATGGACATATGCAGGACAAAGTATAATGAGAATGCCATATAGTATATGGACATTAGGAATAACACAATGGGTCCCTAAAGACTTCAGACAAAGCAGGAGAGGGAAGAAAGATGATAGAATGACGAGTTAAGAAAATTTGGGGCTAGACTGTCATAGAAAGACCATAAACAGACGTGAAGGGAAAACATGTCTGAGGCTTTTGTACTGCTGTGGATTGGTTGTTGTTGTTGTTGATGATGATGATGATAATGAATATATATATATATATATATATATATATATATATATATATATATATGTATGTGTATATATATATATATATATATATATATATATATATACACACATATACAAGATATATAAACATATATATATATATATATACATATATATATATATATATATATATATATATATATATATATATATATATATAAAGACTGGTAACCTTTCACAGCTGGATGAACTGATGAGCAGTCAGACTGAAGCGACCAGCAATCCAGAAAAGGTGAATAGAGTGGATATGGAATGAAATACCCTTACCCTTTTTGGCAAGGGAAAACGATGGAGAAAGATGCTTGCTTTGATGCACCGATCTTACAAAAATCTATCAAATTATATTTTTAAAGTCACCAATAAAACAAAGGGAATAATAAAGTGAGAAAAGTTCTGCAAAGAAGCTATTTGTACCACTGCTGATTGAGTAAAAAAGTAGCTAATAGTTATTCGATTGTGGAGACTTTAGGAGACGAAGAGCAGACAATTAATGAAAACTTGTGTAATATTAAGAACATATATCTGTCACTTGGTAGTGAAGTCTTGGGACACGCAGTTACAAGGAGAAAGCCATGGATATCAAATGATACTTGGGATACTATAAAAAAGAAACAAAGACAGGAATTGATTGTTGAAAATTTCTAGGAAGTAATGAAAATTACAAGGTAGGGCATGCTAAGTATTCCAGTATTGATAGTGAAGTCAAAACAAAAGCCAGGAATGACTGGAGCGAATATTTAGACAGTAAAGAAGATGAATTGAGGGAGTGGCTAAGGTGTAAGAATTGCCCATTGAATTATTAATGAAAACTTGACTGGATCACCGAAAAAGAAACATATACCCATCAAAAAGAGAGATGGGTCTGTTATAACAACAGAAGAAGAAGAAAGATGGAAAGCCCCTGGATACGATGGAATAACTGCCGAGATGATAGTGGCTGAAAATGAAGTGACTTCCAGAACACTTACAAGATTATTTAGTAGAATATGGCATGAAGAGGCTAAACCCGAGTTCAGAGTGTGGGTGAAAATGGCAAAAAAGGAGACCTGACTGACTGCAATAATTACGAAGGCATAACACTTAGGTCAGTTGTTATACAAATATAAAGTATGCTTATTCTACAGACTCTAGATTAAGATTGATGAAAAGCTGAGAGATGAACAAGCCGGACTTCGGAAAGGTAGAAGTTGCACTGACCAAATTTTCCTTCAGACACATGTTGTACAGCAATACGTAGAATGTAGAAACACACTTTAGATGGCATTTGTAGACTATGAAAAAGCCTTTGATAGTACGTACCGGCCAATTTTGTGGAGTCCTGCATAATTACAGAATTCCTATTAAAATGTGAATTTAATTAAGTCTGTTCATGAGCATAGCAAGTGCAAAGTTAATGTTAATGGAATCTTATTAAATGAATTTCCAGTGAACAGTGGAATACTCCAAGGGAATGTGTTGTCACCTATGTTGTTTATCCTTCTCATGGATTTTGTAATACGTAGAACAATCGGAGATGGTGGAGAAATATTAGACTGGATTGGTGATAATGATACTGTCCTTGTGAGCAGAACACCACAGGATTTGCAATGCTTGCTTACCCGAATTCATGAAATATCACACAAGGTTGTGCTCAAGACAAATAGAAGACAGAGATGATGAGAACGGAGTATGTAATGGAAGATGAAATATCATTGGAAGGAGAAAGGATTAATGAGGTAGAATCATTTAAGCATTAGGATCTCTGATCTCTAATACAGGGTCTTTAGAATTAGAGTTTAGTGAAAGACTGAAAATAACAAATCAAACAGTGGCTAGGTTAAGTAAAATTTGGAAATCAAATCCCCTGAAATTACATATAAAAATCAGATTATATATCAGTTTGGTGAAATCGGTGAGAACAAAGCTCTCAGAAAGATATTGAGAGTTAAATGGCATGAGAGGATTAGAAATGGAACTATAAGAGAGATTACTCGAGTGCCATATGTGGATGAGATCATGATGATGGGTAGATGGAGATGATTTGGGCATGCTCTTCGTACTCCCAAAGACATATTAGTTCATCAAACATTCAGCTGGGCTCCACAAGGCACTAGATGAATTGGAAGACCCAGACCTACGTGGGTGAGGACTATGGATGCGAAGTAGGATATGATGAATGGAGAAGTATTGAATTATAATCTTGAGATAGAGACAACTGGCGCGAAAGCTAACCGAGGCCCTTTGCGTCAATAGGCGTAGGAGATGAAGATGATGGAGGGTAGCAACATGGGCGGAGAACGTCAGGAAGGAGTCAACGTACACCTAAAAGATTTGTGGGGGGAAAGAAGGGTTTACTGCTCCAGGCGTCACCCATTCTATGCGTAAATCTCTCTCTCTCTCTCTCTCTCTCTCTCTCTCTCTCTCTCTCTCTCTCTCTCTCTCTCTCTCTCTCTATTATATATTTGTATATGCATACAAATATATGATATATATATATATATATGCATAAATATATATGTACATATGTATATATAAATATATATATATATATAATATATATATATATATATATATATATATATATATATATATATATATCTGTGTGTAAGCATATGTGCGTGTGTATAAGATAATCAATAATGTATATATATATATATATATATATATATATATATATATATATATAGTATATAGATATATATATATATATATATATATATATATATATATATATACATATATCTGTGTGTAAGCATGCGTGTGTATGAGATAATTAATAGTGTGTATATATATATATATATATATATATATATATATATATATATATATATATATATATATATATACATATATATATACAGTATATACATATACCGTATATACTTGTATATATATCCATGCATATAAGCTTACATATGGTAAATAAAAAACCTGAATATCTCGCGTTTAGAGGTACAAGATAAGTAGTCAAGAAAGTCAAAACAAAGACAAACAACACAAAACGAATGCATATGAACTAGAAAATATCTCTTACAAAATACTGAAGTCCTTTATAAGCAGGTGCACATGATGTTAATGTATAATAGAGTTTTCTTAACCTGACAAACCCTTTGTTAAATAATTAAACTACATAAAAAAGGAAAAAGTTGAAAATTATATTTGCCAACACTCGGAGCCACAGATATGTTTCTGTGTACCACAATTAGTAAAGGCATATAATACAAGTAATTTCATTTAAAGAAAAAAGTAAACACGAACGCGCAGTGCATTAATCGGCAAAATGTGTTGTAAAATAAAAATTGGAAATAGAACAAAAAGGGCAACCGAGACAAAAACAAGAGCAGCTGAGAGAACAATGCCAAGACCATTCATTTAACGACACCCACAGACGTTGAAAGTACCTCCTGAAATGAGGCTTAGCAGTAACAAATCCCCCATTATCTGCAAATCACACCAAATCTTCATTGATCCTACACTACAATGGAGTCCGGAAGCAGAGTAATTAATCTACATGAAATCTCCCAAAATCTCATCCAAACAAGACCTGAGGTTTCCTTTTTCTTACAAAAATCACATTACCAGCCCAGTTATCGATGAAATTGCACGTGCGTACTATGTCGTGCGAAATACCTTTTAAACTAACAAAATTCAAAAGACATACTGCCACTGATAATGTTATTACCTAGAATTCCAGGAAACAATCCCGAAAAAAAATGTCCGTTTACATCAGATCACCTTAGACTGCTTTTTCCATCTTAGTCGCCTGACCATAGCAAAAAAAAAGTAGTAATTTTGTCAATCACTCTATGCGTTTTTCAAGTATTTGTGATGACCAATTCTGTAATGAATTTTTTCATTAATATGAAGAGTATTATAAGTAGGTCAACGAGGAAGATTATTTCTATTAGTAGTCTTCTGTGCAATAGGAATAGCATTATAGAAGGTTGCAGGGTATTTTGAATACCAGAAGTTCGAGGAGGATGAATATCATCAGCATCAGCTCGGGATGGAGCCGAAGTAAGAACAATGGCACTTCTAGGAAGAAGAAATGCTGAGCAATATAAGGAAGAGTAGTAGCACATCGAGGTTTAGAAAGAGGAGTAACAGCAGTAACAAGAGGAATAGAAGGAAAAGAAAAAAAAGAAGTAATAAAAGAAGCCACAGCTACAAAGCCTGCAGCAACAGTAGTAGTAGTAGTAGTAGTAGTAGTAGTAGTAGTAGTATTAGTAGTAGTTGTTGTTGTTGTTCGGGGGGGAGAATGGTGTCGCATCAACACAAATAGAGGATGCCCGTTGTAGCACTTGACAGCAGCTACTTTGCATAGCTTGCATTCCGAGAGTGTGGATTTCATGGTATAGTAAGAACGATCAAGTTTCTCTTCTTGAGATTTGATAATCATTTGATGTACCATTATAAGAATCCCCTATGGCCATTACCTCATTAACTAGAAACAGTACTTCCAAAAATCACAGTATTGGATTCTGTTACCTCCAACACAGAACCGAGGTTATATTACTGGGAAATATTTATATGTAATTCAATCTCAGAAGTTTGTGGTGCTATCGCTATTATAAGGATTACATTGCACAGTATATGGCATCAGAAGGCTACATGAATGTACTCATCTTTTTGACCTAGAGACTCGATTCTCTTTACACGTATCCGAAAATCTTGATTTACCTTGAGGTAAGAAATAATAATACCATATGCAATAGCCTTTGTATTATCAAAAGATGATTGAAATACGGTTTTAAGATATTACAAAAATATCTCGAGTCAGCTACTGCATCTCATTGTTGATAATATCGACTGTATGGGACATGCATTTCATTCTAGATTTTTTTTCCTATATTTTTAGCAAAAAGGAATTTGGAGGACATGTGTACTTAATATTATTAAATATCATGTGCAATGCTGCAAATCCTCATTATATATATATATATATATATATATATATATATATATATATATATATACATATACATATACACACACCCATATATATATATATATATATATATATATATATATATATATATATATGTGTGTGTGTGTATATATATATATACGTGTGTATATGTATATACTGTATATGTTTATATATATATATATATATATATATATATATATATACATAATATAAAGTATATACATATATATATTACATATATATATAATACATACATATATATATATATATATATATATATATATATAAATATATATAAATGAGGATTTGTAGCATTGCGCATGATATTTTATAATGTTATTAAGTACACACGTCCCCCAAATTCCTTTTTGCTAGAAATATAGAAAAAAAAAATCTAGAACGAAATACATGTCTCATACAGTCGATAATATCAACTATGAGATGCAGCAGCTGACTCGAGATATTTTTGTAAAATCTTAAAACTGTAGTTCAATCCTCTTTTGATGATACAAAGGCTGTTGCATATGGTATTACTGATATACGAGATGAGGTAATTACGGGTACCACAGGATTTCGAGAACTATCAGATAAGATCCAAGAAAGTAGACTGAGGTGGTATGGTCATGTCATGAGAAGAGATGAACAGTATATTGGGAGGAGAGTGATGGAAATGGAGGTACAGGGAACGACAAGGAGAGGGAGACCAAAGCGAAGGTGGGTGGACTGTATCAAGGACGACTTCGATCAAAGGGATTAACCGGTGACGAAGTGTGGGACAGAGGTACATGGAGAACGCTGGCCAGAAACAACGACCCCACATAAACGTGGGAAAGGATGCAGACAAAGAAGAAACAAGATACATATATATATATATATATATATATATATATATATATATATATATATATATATATATATCTTCTCATCGTCATCTCCTATTACATGTATTGAGCTTTTAATTCAATACTTCCCCATTCATTATCTCCTACTTCTCACTTCTTAGTCCTCGGCCATGTAGGTCTGGGTCTTCAAACTCTTCTAGTGCCTTAAAAAGCCCAGCTGAACGCTTGATGAACTAATTTCTCTTGGGGAGTGCGAAGAGTATGGCCAAACCATCTCCATTTACCCCTCATCATGATCTCATCCACCTATGGCACTCGAGTAATCTCTTATAGTTTCATTTCTAATCCTGTCATGCCAATCAACTCCCAACATCCTTCTGAGGGTTTTGTTCTCAAATCTGCTAAATCTATTGGAGATTGTTTCATTGTCATACCATGACTCATGTCCATAGAGTAACACTAATCTCACTAAACTGATATATAGTCTGATTCTTATATGTAATTTCAGACGATTTGATTTCCAAATTTTACTTAACCTAGCCATTGTCTGATTTGCTTTTTTCAATCTTTCACTAAACTTTAATTCTAAAGACCCTGTATTGGAGATCATAGTTCCTAAATACTTAAATGATTCTACCTCATTATCCTTTCTCCTTCCAATGATATTTCATCTTCCATTGCATACTCCATTCTCATCATCTCGTCTTTCTTCTCTTAATCTTCAGCCCAACCTCGTGTGATATTTCATGCATTCTGGTAAGCAAGCATTGCAAATCCTGTGGCGTTGGGCTAACAAGGACAGCATCATCAACAAACTCTAGGTCTGCTAAATTCCTATCATAAATCCAGGCCAATCTTTCTCCACCATTTCTGAATGTTCTACGCATTACAAAATCCATGAGGAGGATAAACAACATAGGTGACAACACATTCCCTTGGAGTACTCCGCTGTTCACTGGAAATTCATTTGATAAGACTCCATTAACATTAACTTGGCACTTGCTATGCTCATGAACAGATTTAATCAAATTTACATATTTAAGAGGAATTCCATAATTACACAAGGCTCTCCAAAAAATTGGCCTGTGCACACTATCAAAGGCCACCAAAAGTCGATTTCTATATTCTACCATTGCTGTACTACATGTCTCAAAATGATGATTTGGTCAGTGCAACTTCTACCTTTTCTAAATCCTCCTTGTTCATCTCTCAGCTTTTCATCAATCTTACACTCCAGTCTCTATAGAATAAGCATGTTATATATTTTCATAACAACTGTCTTAAGTGTTGTGCCTCTGTAATTATTGCAATCAGTCAAGTCTCCTTTTTTTTTGCTATTTTCACCAACACACCTAACTCTCATTCATCAGGTTTTGTCTCTTCAAGCCACATTCTACAAAATAACCTTGTACGTAGTCTGGGAGTTACTTCATTTTCGGCCAGTATCATCTCAGCAGTTATTCCATCTTATCCCGGGGCCTTCCATCTCTAGGTGTTTTTTTTTTTTTTTTTTTTTTTTTTTTTTTTTTTTTTTTTTTTTTTAAAGGATAGTCTCGACTTCAAACATACTGAATTCATTCAAGGGTACATCAAGGTCTTCATCAGCTTCAGGTATATCAATCAAATTATTCCCTTCATATCTCCTACTCATAACCTCACTTAAGTATTCCATCTACCGTTGTCTTTCTTCATCTTCTGTTGCTATAACAGAACCATCTCTCCTTTTGATTGGTATATGCTTGTTTTTCTTTGCCCCAGTCAAGATTTCTTTAATAATTCTATGAGCAATTCTTACACCATAACCAGTTCCTGAATTCATAGCTTGGTTAGGCTTATATGCTTTAATGTCTAAAATATTCTCTCCGGTCATTCCTAGCTTTTCTTTTGACCCCACTGTCAATACTGGAATATTTGGCATACTCTACCTTGTAATTTTCATTACTTCCTGGAAAACTTTCAACAATTAATTTCTCTTTGTCTCCTTTTTGTAGTATCCCAAGTAACATTTGATATCAATGACTTTCTCCTTGTAACTACGTGTCCCAAGACTTCACTACCAACTGACTGATATATGTTCTTAATATCACACCATTCTTCATTAATTGTTTTTTATTGGTGTCTTAAAGTTTCTTAGACTGAAAATCGATCCCTACATTCAACTGCAAATGTTTCTCTGTGCTTTTATTCTAAAAGCTGATGCTCTTGTTCTATACATATATATATATATACATATATATATATATATATATATATATATATATATATATATATATATATACACACATATATATATATATGAATATATATATATAACACACATATATATACACATATATATATATATATATATATATATATATATATATATATATATATATATGAATATATATATATATATGAATATATATATATATATATATATATATATATATATATATATATATATATATATACATATATCAGAAATAAATATCAAGGGGATACTTTATACTTACAGAATAGAAGTAATGTTGATATTTTTTCTTTTGAGAGTAAACACTGAAAATACGAAGGTAACTAATACTAGGTTTGATAACTGACTGGAGGGAGTCATGAGAACTCGAATCATTAAAAGAAAACGCCTGTTTATTTTCTTTCATTATGCTAAGGGCTCTGATGGGCTACCTAATGCTTATATATAGATGATGTTCAATTACAGTAAGAGAGGACAAAGGAAATAAAACTCTGGGTTGTCCTAAATCAAGTGATGGATCAACTTCTTGAAAGATGTAAGATTAAAGGAATCTTTTAGAAACGTCAGTAGACAAACACAGTTTTAAGCTCTATGTATTAATTTTCTCTTAATTTTTTTCTGAATCCTTCAATCGTTCATCCTTCAAGATGTAGATTCATCCTATGATTCAGGGCGAAGCCAAACTCACGAAAATAATGTCATACGTCAGTTGAAAAAATCGAGGGCCAAATGAGTTACCAAAGATTATCCAATTAATTTAATGAATGAACAAAAAACCTTATCCCTCTGCTAGGCATGGAGTTCACAGAATGAACAGCACTGGAAACAGCCTCAAATCCTGAACTATAGTCCACAATCCTCCAAATCCTTTAGGAACACTAAGGAATTAATAGCCCCACCATGTTATTCACGCCTCACAAAGCCACTAATGTCCTTCCCTCTTCCTAGTGTTTCCACTGGTGTACTGTACAAAGTCCTAGTCTACATTATGTGTCCAGCCTTAGAACAAATACCTATGAATATTATGAGTAAGTCCAGCTTTATTATAGCCAGCCAACCTCTTTCCAGACTTTGGAGGGAAATGGATCTAGTGTGAAGTGTTATCTTGCAATTTCTTTTCACGCTCCCACATTCTTTAAAATCTACTGCCATCAGTGAGGATAGAATAAGAAAGCATCAAAATAATACAATTTGAATGAATGTTCATCGTTATATCCAATAAATATCGAGGTTACGATGCATGTTTAATTTTTACGCACAAGTAGGCTAAGTATGCATTCCTAAACAATACTCTCTTTACTTAGTAAAAAAATTCTGTTCATATCAGCTAATCATTCTTCTTAAATCCTCTTATGCGGCGTGTTTCCCACGTCTGTATCAAATTAAAAACAATTATTTTCCTTAATGGGATCTAGTATTCAACTTCTCCCCATATCTTTATAAAAATGATTCCGCAACACACAAAACCAACAAACTGGACAAGTTGTGTCCACATTAGACATCCTATCTAACATCTAGAATGAAAGTAGATAAGAGGAGTGTTATTCATGATAGCCTATACTCAGGACCTATTTTGAGTCAAAGCGTTCTGTTATCTGGGAAATCGACGCGTAAGTTGTAAATGGAATGGCTGCCTCACAATTCAAAGAACTAATACGATCCGTATGGAAGTAGCAAGCGGAGCGCTAAGCGACTAACATATGGCTATAAAAGCAACTAAAATTATGATACCAGTTATATCCAACCGCAACTTAGAATGAGGCTAATAATTAATAAGTTATCTAACTTGGTCCCAAGCTTTCCAACGGGAATCTCATACAACAGACAACAATAACAGAAGGATTAAGCACTTGGACTATCTCTACCCCAAAACCGTCTTCCTCGGCCTTATCTCAAATTGCACAGCTATTCGAAAGTGACGGATAAGTCCCGCTATTACCAAGGCATATGAAAGCCGTAACCATTTATTTAAGCAAAGATGATATAACCTTTCCTTCATAAACTAACCGGCCGAGTTGGGCTGACGACGCAACTTTTTCCGCTTCTGCTTTAGTAAATGATGCACAAGGTTTCTGGTTAACGATACGTTACGCACATTCTTATGTACTCAAGCGGATCTCATGCTGCAATTAATGAAGATTAACGAGTGTATCATTAATCTCTTATGTTCATCAAGTCAGACTGGAAAAGCTTCAGACTTGATGTATAGCATTAATGGAAAAGTTTGATGAACGACACCAAGAAGGTATTAGGAATAGACCAAAATACACACACGTTCTATTACACAGAAGCACGTCCTGTTGGAGTTCATACAAACTTTTACATGCCACATAGGGAATCTATCAACAAATGTATATAAGCAAATATAAAATCGAGAGAGAGAGAGAGAGAGAGAGAGAGAGAGAGAGAGAGAGAGAGAGAGAGAGAGAGGGGGGGGGGGGGCAAAGTGAAATGAAGTACAGTGTATACTTAGGACATACATCACTATGACACTGGTCTAGTCTGGCCTTTAAGTGCTATAATCTAAGCCTCAAGTCAACCGAACAACATTTTATTGATATGAACGAGCAGACATAGTAATAAAAAGTTTGCAATAATTTGTTTTAAAACAGGCATTATTATAATCATGCACTTTTAATTACATAGAATGGATGATGAGCAGCTGGTGACCTGCTTAATATTGCTATATGGAAATAGCAGGAGGAAGCTTGGTACATTAGGATATATTATGGAAATGTTTATGAATGAAAAGTAAACGGCATTTCAGGCAAAATGGGAACAATGAAGACGGCAATGGGAAGAATTAACTTCACATCCAACCGTGATTAGAAATTTGATGTGAAAACGAAATTGATTCACGTTGATCACAATTGAAACATGTTTGTTTGTGCCTTGAATGTACGCATGCGTGCCTGTATCATATATATATATATATATATATATATATATATATATATATATATATATATATATATATATATATATATATATATATATATATATGATTATCAAGAAATATCGTAAAAAAATTATGCCCAAGTATAAAGGTACAAATGAAAACAGAACATGAGATCTTGGGTCTATTTATCAACACCAGTTAAAAGCCTGTCACTATCTTTCATGTGTGACGAAGAATTTAATCATTCCAAAGTATTTGAGAGAATTTGTAGCTTACATTTCGTTGACTTTAACTGGTTTTGACGAAAAAGCATTAAAAGATTATCGTTTTATAAGGAGACGAGATATTTATATACCGTTAATCTTACATTGCAAATTACATACAATGATGAAAAAATTCAAATATCTATAAAGCTTTTAAGCGCCATACAGCATAAAACAAAAAAAAATGTATAGCCGTACCACTTGAAAATATAATCCGCATTCAAAAGAGGGGAAAAGGTGTCAGTCTTGGAGCAAAAACCGAAGGAAATCTTAAATCTTACTGCGGGTTAGTTTGGCCAGATACATATTCAGTTTTTTTTCTTTTATTAAGAAATATACATATACAATACTTACAATCTGCATTCTATTCATCCAAATCCATTGACAACAAAACCAGCAGCAATAATGGTGACATTTGTTACCAAAGGTTAACTGGGTATGACCTATGATCATCGTCGCCTTGTGCCTGATGGGGTCCTCAATTCCGGTTCAAGTATACATCCACAAATGAAGCACATATTTATTTGTGTGTGTGAATGAGAGAGAGAGAGAGAGAGAGAGAGAGAGAGAGAGAGAGAGAGAGAGAGAGAGAGAGAGAGAGAGAGAGAGAGAGAGAGCGTAATCTCAATCTTATTCAATCGCACTTGAAGGTTCAACTGAGTAAAAGACCAAATCAAAGAAAAAACCTGGAGGTACGAATCCAAAGGAGCAAACCTTTCAAAATATTTGTTTAAGATTCTTTTGCATGCTTGTACCAAAAGGATTCGAAGGATTTAACAGGATTTAGCGTCTCAAGTCATGGGATTTGCTAAGAGACCTTCCACAATGGACGTTACCCGTTAGGGATTATCAGCAGCTCTCTCTCTCTCTCTCTCTCTCTCTCTCTCTCTCTCTCTCTCTCTCTCTCTCTCTCTCTCTCACACACACACAAAAACACTGCGATTTATTGCTATCTTAAAAACTTGAAGTCTGATAGGGAAACAGAATGCTTTACAGTACTAAAATAGACCTGCATAAAAATGAGGGCAGTAAAACTGATATACCAAAGTACTAAAGCCAGAAAAGAAAGTTGATTAAGAATGGAAATCCATAATAATTGTTCATCATATATACCATTATGTGTATGTTGATATAACTGCAACCAGCTTGATCTTCAAATGTACAAGAATCCGGTTATTACAATATTTTATGCAATTGAGATTTCAGTGTACAATATATATCTTTATTTAGTCCAGATACCTTATTCTTCATATCAAACCTGTACTACTAGGATAAATTTCTCTCTCTCTCTCTCTCTCTCTCTCTCTCTCTCTCTCTCTCTCTCTCTCTCTCTCTCTCTCTCTCTCTCTCTCTCTCACACACAAACACCAAAACATACAATAGTTTCAATTCAAACTTAATTTTACGACAAGTGAGGCATTACCCGATAGATCAAACCAAATCAGGGTAAAGTGATCAGCCAAGATCACTGTTGATGGGCCAAATCTGCAGTCTTTATCAACTAATTTAATATATCGGCTAACCAATGAAGGTTTACTTGACCTGGCAATGTTACTAAAGAATTCATGACGGCACCTTCGTCATACAACAATATTTAGTTCTTTTAATGTGTAAGGGATAAGGGTTTATCTTATGAAAACAAGATTTTGACTAAGTTTTAAAAGAGTAAAATATGAATTTCCATTTAAATTTTTGAAATTTATTTCCAAACTATCGTAAATATTGTATTTGAGGGAATGACTCCCCGAACATTACTACTGTGCTCTGATGTCCTTGCAATTTGTAATGATATTGGTGCTTCACACAATACTCTTGTTTTCCCTGACAGACATAGACTACTTTTACGTGATCCCATCCCTATGCTCTTGATGACATTATTTCTCAAATAAAGGCTTCGCAAAACAAGTTATTGCAGCTAATTATCCGCGTAGGTTCTACACACAGGTATTATCTATCACTTTACTTTTCCTTTCCTTTTTATTTCCCTGGCCTTTACTTGTCTACTAATTACCCATATTTTCAAAAGATATACGGCAAGTATGGTTCATAAATCTCGTCCAGATTTATATCCGTGCAAGAGCTTGGAATTTTTGTAGCATGACTTTTGAAGAAAAATAACCTGGACTTTCGAAGTCACTGACAATGACGAGTATAAAAGTTATTTGTCTTAAATGAAAATGACAGTCCAGTCGCAAAAAATCTGAATTTTCAAAATAGAAAAAAATTATGTAAAACAGGTATAGTGAATAAAGTGCAATTGTAAAAGTGACCGAATGGTAAAGCAAGTTTTCTGTTTGAACTTCCTCTTTAATGCATTATTTAATTTGATGAACATGGGGGAGGCTACTATGTAACTTTTACTTAAACTTACTGAGGTAACCTGCAATTGGAGACAATGACGTGTTTGACCGGAAGGATCCCGAAATAAAAAAAATAAAAATTATCTAAGGCAAGATCATTTCTGCTAATTATTCACTTGCAATTCTTGAAATATAAGAATAGATTTAGATCTTTTGCCAGGAAAAAAAAATTGCTTGAATGTATGTTTTTTTGTTTTTTTTCCAAGCACACAGACCATGTAGAGAAATTAGATTAGCACGAACTTGAGAGAGAGAGAGAGAGAGAGAGAGAGAGAGAGAGAGAGAGAGAGAGAGAGAGAGAGAGAGATTCGTAGTATTAATAAAGATGTTATCTTTTGGATTCCCCTTCTTAGAGCTTGAGAAAAACTAAAAAAATCACATTCTGTGAGGCAAGCCAAATTCGTCGTTCACGAGCGAACTCAGATTAGTACCATGAGAAAATTAGAGGCGACAACATCGAGCCGTATCTGACTTGGAGATCACTCAAGATTCAAGCTAATTATCAAATCATTACCAGATTTTCCGCAACACTTAACCCGGATTCAAAATAAGAGAGCCGCTCGTTCTCCATCACGAGCTTTAAGGTCGTGCAAAAGGCTTTCGTCGTTCAACGCAGCTAATATACATTTCTTTCGTTGTGATACACATGCACATATGCAAGCAAACAATAGAATATTTTTATACCTTTTGCACACACACACAAACAGCCAATCAACCACCGTTAACCCGTGCAAAACTTACGGGTGTAAAGGCAGGCTCTTTACATATAAATATTCTATTTGGTTGATTATTTAGGCTGCAGACATAGTGAAGATTTGCTTTGGGCTACTAAATCCATCTATTGTCTAGGAATATAGAATATACCACATATTGGATTACGGGTACAGACAAACACGCACAAACCGAGTATACATGTGTGTAAGTCAAGTGAAAGTCAATATCTAAATACCTGCAATATCAGAAGTTATTTCATATTCCTAAAAGCTGAGGTTGGTTATCTGACTAATAGAAAAAAATACTGGGAATGGTTGCAGAAAAGAAAAAGGGGGAAAAGAATGAATACAACAAAGGCCAATCAAGAAATGGCTGAGGAAAGCAGAAACGTAAATACTGTACTAAATGAAAAATAATCTGTAGGTGGTGGTAATTGGCTAAACACAAAACTATCATAACATGCCATTGACAAAACAAACTACTTGCACATACTGCACATTAAAAGTTGATTGGTTAACTATCTTTCGGATAATGGTCTGTAGGGAAGGCAAAGAACGCGCTTTGAAAAATAAAACTCCAATCCTAAGTAAGGCTAAGATGTGTTGAATGATTAGGAATATAATCAATGTCATAAGAAATATTAGGTTCTTATCAAAAGAGAAACGAATAGAATAAGAAACATTTGTTCCTAACAAATCACTACATATACACTAAACGGGGACTTCCAAAGTCAATCAGACAATAAATCCTACGAATGAAATCTAAATATGCATCCTTCTCATATTCGACAGCAGCATCTCAGAAGACAAGATACAAATGAGGTTCCTGATATCACCGTTTCCTATCTAAAAGAACCTACGACGTACAGGAATGGGAGAAAGCAGTTCCTCGTCTTTCAAAATGCATCCGTCTGTCTCGTTTTAAAGATAAGAGACAAGGCAAACAGAGGGAAACGAATGACCAGAAAATTGCTGCATGGCTGTTAACATATGCCTTTCAGGTTTATGGCTAAGCACAGATAACATCCGACTGCTAAGTGAGAATGGCGCCTCTAAAGAATTTCTATGCAGTCTTTCGTCTTATGTAGTGCTAATTCAGCTGCAGAAAGTGTCTAAATAACAATAATGCACCTGTTAAAATAACTAAACGCTGGCAACAATTAATAATAATAATAATAATAATAATAATAATAATAATAATAATAATAATAATAATAATAATAATATTAGTAAAAATAATAATAAAAATAATAATAATAATAAAGGTTCCCTAACATTTCGATGGCAAAAGAAAAAAAAACATTTGTCACATTCGTTTCTTTTAAAATACTGAACAAGGAACGAAATCATTTACAGAAGGGTTCAACCCTGATATGCCGACAACAGTCAATTGCTCTTGAGCTTTCTCACACTCCTTAATCGTTATTTGTTTGGAATAAAGACACACTCTGCTCTGAAAGCTCATAAACTAAACATTCCTTTCTTTGAATGTTCTAAAGCCTAATCGGTTGTGTTAAACGAGTAGAAACGTCCAGGACGCGCATTGTGTAGGTCCCGTCTTTGAGTCACGCTCACGGCTAGACAATATTAATGAACACACCCTCTCAGTCCTTGTGACCTATGGATGGAAGGTATGGGGGTATATAGGTCTACTGGTAGAGTAACCAACAACCATAACCTGGTTATCCCTGGACTTTGCTTTGGTGGAGATGGGCCTTGAACGTTGATCATGTGTGTATAAATTTGCTTTCTTAGACAGTGCAACATGACAATGACCAGTCCCATGCTTCTGCCGTTGACGAGTTGATTTTGGTCTTTTAAACCTGCACGATAAACATAATATTGCTGCATTCACTATGCCAACTCAAGTCACATGATTATATTTTCTTGTTACAGTAAGTTGGTCTAATGTTATAGTCTTCCAAAAGGAAAAGGCTCCACTACAGATTAAAAGGCATTTTATCTCCAGGGGATCCACAACCTTCTACCTATCATTTGGTTTGCTCTAGGAACACTATAGACCAAGTGTTCTAAGGCAATTACTTTCAATAGCGAGACTTAATAATGCTATGGTTGCTTTCGAATCTATTTATTGGTAGGAGCAAAAACATCTATAGCATTGAAAATATTATCACCAACCAAAATCATGATGGTAACTAAACTGTGTATGTAAATATACCTTTGTTATTAAAATGGATAATGAAAAAGGGTAAGGAAGTGATACCCGATGAAATACTAGCCGAGGCCTTAAAAGCATTAGGAGAGGAGGGCATACATTTACTGTGGGATTTATTTGAGAAGCTGTATGAACAGGAGGAGATCCTAGATGAATGGGGGAAGAGTTTTATTGATCTAATAATCAAAGAGGAAGGAGATATTCAAGATTATAACAACTATAGATGAATCAAGCTGATGTCTCATACAATGGAAATATGTGAAAAATTGTAATGGAAGTGATGATAGACAACGTGAAGGGAGGGGGTGGGGGGCGGTAACCATGGTCGATGATGTATGCAGACGA
>NC_090730.1:85068424-85110924 GCF_036898095.1 Palaemon carinicauda | reverse complement strand
TATATATATATATATATATATATATATATATATATATATATATATATATATGTATATATATATATTTATATATATGTATATATATATATATATATATATATATATATATATATATATATATATATATATATATCATATATTATAAATCAGAATATCAAACAATAGTTAAGTATGTGTTACCTATTTATATCACAAATCCGCTCAACAAATAACACATTGACTTTTGTCGTTGATTATATTTGGTTACAGTATTTAACTTCTGTCCCGTTTTTCAAAACTCATTCAAGTCTGTATAAGTTCATATTAAAAGTTACCTGGTTAATGTTATTCCTACTTAGGAATTCTGACTAAACATTACAAGTCAAAAAGTAGTCTTGTCATGTTTGTGGGATAACGATCACCAGAATGAGGATTGAATTATTGATTATGCATAAGTGAGAAAGTCTCGTCGCGGAAACAAGTGGGGAGATTTTTAAAACTTAATTCAGTCTTCAATTTTATATGAAGTCTAACGAACGCATAAAGTTATCCTTAGTAAATTATTATTATTATTATTATTATTATTATTATTATTATTATTATATATATATACATATATATATATATATATATATATATATATATATATATATATATACTTTATATATATGTATATATGTATATATATGTATATATATATATTATATGTATATATATATATATATATATATATATATATATATATATATATATATAGCATTTGTCTTTCAAACAAATTTATGCTGCAGTTCAAGAGCTAGCAAGATTATGTGAATAAATGGATAATAAAGCTTTGGCATCCCAATATTATTAGAAATTATTCAAGCGTGCCATCCCTCTTATCGTGTAATGAAAACAACGGTAAATCACCCATAAGTGAAGGCTCCCGGGCTAATTTATTAACTAATAATCCCTAACAACTAAATAATCACAATGGTAGTTTGCTTCTTGGTAAATTAACCTTACCAATACTGTATGAGTGTCACTAAGCAACTAAATTTTCCTTCATTCGTCTGTAGCATGGCAATTGCAACAATTTACCATTTAACGAGTTTCGTGAGGTCCAATATTAAATAGACTTTGACAGTTTTTATTGTTCAAGTCTTGAAGACCAAGTAAACTTCAATACTGCAGTCCTTAAAAAATCAAGTATAATGTACATAAACATTTGTTTCTTCAGTTCTCCATCAATCATAACATCTGTTATAGCTACTTTTGAAATATGGTAATAATTGAAGTTTAGTTGGAATTAGCAAATCTGATGTGCAATGGAGCCAAAATATAATATATTACAGCAATCACAATATGACTTATCTAGTTCGGAAGTGCAATAAGCAAAAGAAAAGGTGAAAATGTTGTTCATGGCTCTACACTGCAGATGACATGGGTTTTGAAAAGTTCGTCGCATAAGGACTGTCTTTTGTATAGAATCAAATCACTCTTGCTTAGACCAAGAGCGGTGGACGCAAAATAAAGTGACAAAAGACCAACATGCTGCCCCCGTCTATGTCATATCTGTTGACGTAGCTCATCAGCATCGGCTTTTGTGCAGCTAGAATAAAGTCAGTGAAACCGAGTGCAATAATAACATGAGTCTTAGACATTTTACTTAAAAACAATGTGGAGTGGTGCTTAATGTCTATAAAACAACCAGGTGTGTGTGTGTGTTGCAGGGCTATGCTGTTTCGAAGAAACCAGGCTACTGCAAGTAATGGGTCGTTTAAACTTAAATGCCCATCAAGTTTACGATGCTGCAGTGATAAGCAGGCCCAGCATCCCCATTAAAATTAATTGGAACTATTTAACAAAAAATAACTACAAATACTCGCAGTAACTATTTAGTTTACATATTAATACATTATTTCTCCTACATGATATACTTAACTGTACCAACCAAGTTTTTGAACTTTACTACAGCCCCTCTCTCTCTCTCTCTCTCTCTCTCTCTCTCTCTCTCTCTCTCTCTCTCTCTCTCTCTCTCTCTCTCTCTCTCTCTCTTTTATGAATGAGGAGATATGAAGGAACCGAGAATAAGAAGTGCTTTATAGTTCTTTCATCAATTGTTCCTACTAATGCGACACTTATAACAGGTAGCAGATATCTATGCCGTTAACAAATACATGACTCAATTCTCATCTTTCCGAATTATATGACTACTGTTACTTATATCCCTATGCAATATTTTTTTTCCTGCTTTTGATTATCAACCACGATGTCCCTATGTTTTTTTTTTCATCTTTCATGCTAGATAACAGCATCTCTCTCTCTCTCTCTCTCTCTCTCTCTCTCTCTCTCTCTCTCTCTCTCTCTCTCTCTCAGTTCCCAGGCTTCTGGTTACCGCACTTCTCGTTGAAGCTGTCGATGTTGTTGTTTGCTGTTTGTTGCTCTATCGAGAAGAACAGATTCATAGGCATGGTGATGGTGGCATAGTGGTGGTAAGTGTTGAGGCTCCCTTATCGTAATGGGTTTTGTTAGTAGAAGGTGGATAAGGAAAGGGATGGAGGAAGGGGAGAAGAGATGGAGGCGTTAGTCCAAGAGGATAAGTGAAGGAAGAGGATAAATAGGGGATGGAAAGATACCGGTGGGGGGGGGGGGGGGTTTAAAGGGGGTAAATGGTGAAGGGGTGGTGTAAAATACACAGCCCTTTGGCGTAGAACAACCACAGGAGGGGCTGAAGGGACAGGATGGCGGGGGTGTGATACCCACGACCCCAGAACTCAGAATTGATTAATTGGTGCTTTCATCGTCCAGATAAAGGTGCAGAGGCGATCTCAAACAACTCGGCCTGTACCCACCTCTGCATACCATAGACTTCTTTCCTCATACCCATAACTACAAAACCCTCTGGCTACTTAAGACACTTAGTGGGATCATTCAGGGGAGGAGAAATTTTTGACACACTTTGCTATCCTGCAATGCTTTGGATTGTCTTAGCTGCAGATATTCTATAGAGACATGTAGAGGGATAAGAAATTTCTGAACGACTTGATGAGAACTTGGTTGAACATACAAAAGGACCTAATTAATTATTCACAGCCCTTTTATAAAGTGTAATACTGCTTAACTAATCCATTATGTGTTATGATTATCGGAAATTAGGCGTTTATTATTATTATTATTATTATTATTATTATTATTACTTGCTAAGCTACAACCCAAATTAGAAAAGTAGGATCCTATAATCCCAGGGGTTCCAACAGGGAAAATAGCCCAGTGAGGAGAGGAAACATGGTAAAAGGAAATATTTTAAGAACAGTATAAACATTAAAATAAATTTTTCCTATGTAAACTATAAAAACTTTAACAAAACAAGAGAAAGAGAAATAAGCGTACCCTCAAGCAAGAGAACTCTAACCCAAGACTGGGGAAGACCATGGTACACAGGCTATGGCACTACCCAAGACTAGAGAACAATGGTTTGACTTTGGAGTGTCCTCCTAGAGGAGCTGCTACCATAGGTAAAGAGTCTCATCTATCCTTACCAGGAGGAAAGTGGCCACTGAACAATTGCAGTGTAGTAGTTAACCCGTTGAGCGAAGAATTGTTTGGTGATCTCAATGTAGTAAGGTGTACGAGGACAAAGGAGAATATGTAAAGAATAGGCCAAACTATTCGGTGTATGTGTAGACAAAGGGCAAATAAGCCGTAACCAGAGAAGGATCCAATGTAGTACTGTCTGGCCTGTCAAAGGATCCCCATGACTCTCTAGCGGTAGTATCTCAACGGGTGGCTGGTTCACATACCAAGAACTATGACACTGGACTGATAAATGCTGCAAAATCATTATATTTTAAAGAAATCAAAACTTCAAGAGAGAGAGAGAGCGAGAGAGAGAGAGAGAGAGAGAGAGAGAGAGAGAGAGAGAGAGAGAGAGAGAGAGAGAGAGAGAGAGGGGGGGGGGTTGATTTCTCCCATCATCAGATAAGCTCCAAGGATATTAGGAGAGAGATTTAAAAACTGGTCTGAAGCCAATTGAGCTAGTCATACATAAATGAGAATGTATTCTTAATGGCCTGATAGATATCTCAGCAATGATCAGATAGTTTTGGAGAGTCGGGGAACAATGTTCATAGACATGGTCAAACGGCGTTCAAAGGCAAAATATATGCGTTTAAAACCTAAGAGATATCAGGAATTAAAAAAGGTTAATAAAACAAAATTAGAAAGATGATGGAAAGATCCAACCCTCAAAAATCACAGGATAAACTGCACACGTCTAAGCTACATGAAATGGGAAATTCAAACACTGAACGGATACGGCAAAAAATATTCATAGCTGTTGTTAATATCTCAGAGAGAGAGAGAGAGAGAGAGAGAGAGAGAGAGAGAGAGAGAGAGAGAGAGAGAGAGAGAGAGAGAGAGAGAGAGACCTAAAACAATAATTTGTATGAATTAAAAGAAATTTCGTTTCGGAAGCCCTTTTATTCTGGTACAAATCTGACTCTCGGATATAAAAAAAAATTTAATAAAATGCATTTGACAGTTTATCAAGTAAGTACGTGGTAAATCTATATAAAACGACTAATGTTAACATTCAAATAATCTTTAATAATATTTTTAAAAGGTTTCAATACTACATAAACTAGGTCAAAATTGTTAATAACCTAATATTTTGAATGAAACAAATACAATTAATACAATGAACTGAGAGAGAGAGGGAGAGAGAGAGAGAGAGAGAGAGAGAGAGAGAGAGAGAGAGAGAGAGAGAGAGAGAGAGAGAGAGAGAGAGAGAGAGAGCTAACTTGATTAAAAGAAACAAACGAACACAGGGGTGTTGGACGGGGGAAAGGAGGGATGAAGACCCTCCCAGGCCCTCAGCGGGAAGGATTGGAACTTCGATTTTCATTTTACAGAGTTCACTTGTTTATCCAATAGGATAACCACCAAAAAGGATTAAGACTTAAGCTCCCTCAATAACAATGCTTGTATGTATAGCTGCTGAAGTCCAAAAGCTACATTCAATCTTTTTCTTGAGAGAGAGAGAGAGAGAGAGAGAGAGAGAGAGAGAGAGAGAGAGAGAGAGAGAGAGAGAGAGAGAGAGATTCTTATACAGTTTAAAGCTTTCATACTGGTAAAGCACTTATGATTTCTCGTCACATTTCTTAAAAATAGGACGGTTGAAATGTGGTAGAGAAAATAAATAGCTGCAGACATGAAATTTGCACGTATTACTCAACATTGCCTCAATAAATATTAAGATTATCTTAAAATTTACATTCATCACATACACACAATATATATATATATATATATATATATATATATATATATATATGTATATATGTATGTATATATATATATATATATATATATATATATATATATATATATATCTACATATATATACATATATATATATGTATATATATAAATATATATATATATATACATATATATATATATATATATATATATATATATATATTTATATATATATATATATATATATACATATATATATATATATATATATTGATATATATATATATATATATATATTTATATATATATAATATATAAAATATATATATAATATATATATATATATATATATATATATATATATATATATATATATATATATATATGTATATAATATATATTCAAACGCAAAATATCAACTTGATATAAAATGGGGTTTGCAGAATGTTAAAAGTTCAGTTGACATAATAAAACCTCGATGATCATAATCTGGCACGGCCTTAGGTTACTGTCTTTGGATCTGACTGGAGTAACCACAATTAAAAAGAAAACAGGTCATCCCAAATATTACGTGTAGGTGCACACCTTTCAAGTTAAGATATAACAATTATCATCCGCGGTTTGGGCAGCAATATCGTCACAATCTATTTAGTTTTTAAACTAAAATTTTTTAAATCCTAGACTGGCAGGAGGCATGTAGTTTCTGATGTTGCCACAAAGAAGATAATTATCTAACTATCAGGATTCATATGAGAGTCACACAAAATTCAAAATTGCTGTGGGTATCATTAGGTGAAAATTTGTATAAACCATGTCTTTACTCACTCCACGTATCCTACAAAAAAAAAAAAGGAAAAAAATCTCCTAAATTAGATTCCTCGGAAAAGATTATAAAAATAATTTTCAATGTCTAGGTAACGAAAGCTTGCTAATCTTTCTGAAAATCTAGCCACTTTGGATATCCACAAAAATGGCAGTATAATTAGGGCTAATTATCACGATAAATTGCATTGAAGCAGCAGCTGCATTGGATGCAGAGGAATTCGATAAGAAACTCACTTGTTCTGGTTAAAGAGCTTCTTGATAAGTATGAGAGTAAAACAAGGACTTTAAAGGAAGTATTAGTTCCTATGGATTTTAGAGGTTCAAATCCGATTCAATCAATGACCTCTGTTCAGGAAAAATGAATTAGGTCATAATTTGAACAACTGAGAGAAAAATCCTTATCATAATAAACTGAACTTCGCAATTCATAATAAATCTTAAGGAGCTCATAATAAGTTGATCAAATACCTATAGAAAGCAATATTATTATTAGTATTATTCTTATTGTTATTATTATTATTATTAGTGTACGCGACCCGCTATAAATGACAAATAAATATTTAGGTAGATATATATGCACACACACACGTAAACACAGATTTAACCCTTCCCACACCCTCCCCCCCCCTCCCTTTGCAGTAGTTAGATTTCTACTCAGCGTAACAACATATATATATATATATATATATATATATATATATATATATATATATATATATATACATATATAATATATATATATATATAATATATATATAACATATATATATATATATATATATATATATATATATATATATATAACACCAAACACCTACTGTTCATTATATAGGATAGATTATTATTATTACTACGATCGGGAACTCTAAAGATCGTCTACTGTGGTTGGGAACTTACGATCGTCTACTGTGATTAGGATCTCTACGAAAGTCTATGGCGATTGGGATCTCTACAATCGTCTTCTGCTACTGGGAACTCTAAATATCGTCAACTGCGATTGGGACCTCTAAAGATTGTCTACTGCTATTGGGAACTCTACGATCGTCTACTGCGATTATGATCTCTACAATAGTCTATGGCGATAGGGAACTCTACAATCGTCTTCAGCTATTGGGAACGCTAAAGATCGTCTTCTATGATTGGGAACTCTAAAGATTGTCTACTGCTATAGGGAACTCTACAATCGTCTACTGTAATTAGGGTCTCTATGATAGTCTATTGCGATTGGGAACTCTACAATCGTCTGCTACGATTAGGAACTATATGATCGTCAACTACTATTAGGGTCTCTACAATAGTCTACCGCGATTGGGAACTCTGCAATCTTCTACTACGACTGGGAACTATCCAATCGTCACCTGCGATTGGGAACGCTATGATCACCTACGATTAGGATCTCTACAATCGTCTACTTTGATTGGGATCTCTACCATAATCTACCGTGATTGAGAACTCTACGATCGTCTATTGCGACTGGGATTTCTATGATAGCCTACCACGATTGGGAACTCTACGATAGTTTACCGTGATTGGGAACTCTATGATAGACTACCGTGATTGAGAACTCCACGATCATCTACTGCGACTGGGATCTCTATGGTAGTGTACTGCGATTGGGAACTCTACGATAGTCTACCGTGATTGGAAACAATATAATCGTCTATTGCGACTGGGATCTCTATGATAAGTCTACCGCGATTGGGAACTATACGATAGTTTACCGTGATTGGGAACTCTATGATAGTCTACCTTGATTGAGAACTCCACGATCGTCTACTGCGACTGGGATCCCTATGGTAGTGTACCACGATTGGGAACTCTACGATAGTCTACCGTGACTGGGAACACTACGATCACCTATTGCGACTGTGATCGCTATGATAAGTCTACCGCAATTAGGAACTCTACGATAATTTACCATGATTGGGAACTCTATGATAGTCTACCTTGATTTAGAACTCCACGATCGTCTACTGCGACTGGGATATCTATGGTAGTGTACCGCGATTGGGAACTCTACGATAGTTTACCATGATTGGGAACTCTATGATAGTCTACCATGAATGAGAACTCCACGATCATCTACTGCGACTGGGATCTCTATGATAGCCTACTGCAATTGGGAACTCTACGATAGTTTACCGTGGTTGGGAACTCTACGATAGTTTACCGTGGTTGGGAACTCTATGATAGTCTACCGTCATTGAGAGCTCCACGATCATCCACTGCGACTGGGATCTTTATGGTAGTGTACCGCAACTTGGAACTCTACGATAGTCTACCGTGATTGGGAACAATGCAATCATCTATTGCAACTGGGATTGCTATGATAAGTCTACCGCAATTGGGAACTCTACGATAGTTAACCGTGATTGGGAACTCTATGATAGTCTACAGTGATTGAAAACTCCACGATCATCTACTGCGACTGGGATCTCTATGGTAGTGTACCGCGATTGGGAACTCTACGATAGTTTACCGTGATTAGGAACTCCATGATAGTCTACCTTGATTGAGAACTCCAAGATCGTCTACTGCGACTGGGATCCCTATGGTAGTGTACCGCGATTGGGAACTCTATAATAGTCTACCGTGATTGGGAACACTATGATCGTCTATTGCGACTGGGATCGCTATGATAAGTTTACCGCGATTGGGAACTCTACGATAGTTTACCGTGATTGGGAACTTTATGATAGTCTACCTTAATTGAGAACTTCACGATCGTCTACTGCGACTGGCATCTCTATGGTAGTGTACCGCGATTGGGAACTCTACGATAGTTTACGGTGATTAGGAACTCTAAAATAGTCTACCATGATTGAGAACTATACGATAGTTTACCGTGATTGGGAACTCCACGATCGTCTACTGCAACTGGGATCCTATGGTAGTGTACCGCGATTGGGAACCCTACGATAGTCTACCGTGATTGGGAACAATACAATCGTCTATTGGGACTGGGATTGCTATGATAAGTCTACCGCGATTGGGAACTCTACGATAGTTTACCGTGATTGGGAACTCTATGATAGTCTACCTTGATTGAGAACTCCACAATCGTCTACTGTGACTGGGATCCCTATGGTAGTGTAACGTGATTGGGAACTCTACGTTAGTATCGTGATTGGGAACACTATGATCGTCTATTGCGACTGGGATCTCTATGATAGCCTACCGCGATTGGGAACTCTACGGTAGACTACCGTGAAGAGTTGAGCATCCGATTGGTGTTATGACCATTTTGATTCTCCCTTTTTTTATCTTCACGAAATTTGCTTTTATTCTTTTTTCTAATTAACATGCTTACTTTACCGGAAATATTGTATAAACCATAATCCCAACCTGTTTGTCATAAACAATATGATAACTAACAATAAAACGGTTTAAGCAATTGTCAAACTTAGCATTCATCTGGGTATGGATACGTAGCTCTCTCGAATACTCCAAGATATGAAAAACTAAAATATACGGATTTAGCTTAGCTCTACCAACAAGACACATTATACCTACGTTTTATTGTATAAGTTATTAATTTCAACAAAAAAATATTATTATTATTATTATTATTATTATTATTATTATTATTATTATTACTATCATTTTCATTTGTACTTTTATTATTATTATTATTATTATTATTATTATTATTACTTGCTAAGCTTAGCCCTAGTTGGAAAAGCAGGATGCTATTAGGCCAAGGGCCCCAACAGGGAAAATGGCTCAGTGAGGAAAGGAAGTAAGGAAAAATAAAATATTTTAAGAACAGTAACAACATTAAAATGAATATTTCCTATATAAACTATAAAAATTTAATAAAATAAGAGGCAGAGAAATAAGACAGAACAGTGTGCCCGAGTGTACCCTCAAGCAAGATCTAACCCAAGACAGTGGAAGACCATGGAACAGAGGCTATGGCACTACCCAAGACTAGAACACAATGGTTTGATTTTGGAGTGCCCCAATCTTGATAGGAAGATGGAGTGTTGCTCGAAAGGAAAGCTGGCTCCCAACACCCCCAAAATTTGGAAATCTTGAATTGATCTGACTAATCTTTTCTTCAAAAACAACATATGCCTCTTACACTTTGCCACAAAAACTGGCATGGCAGTAACATTTGAAGTACAGAACGTTAATGCAATAATGACTTTCACAAAATAGTGCACATAAGAAGCAAATAAGGAATGCACCTCCTCGGCATTATGGAAGACACTTTTAATACTGATCACTAACTCCTTCCAAGATGCCAATGAAGACCTTTTAACCTCATATCCACCCTCCCTTCTCCCCATGTGGCTGTCCCATTCCTGCTACAACTCCGCACCCTTTATACGCACTTCCCCACCCAATTATTGCACATTCATATCTCCCCCCCCCCCTTCCCCTAGCTAGACCACCCTCTTCTTCAATCCCTACCACCCCAATAATGTTTCAGTGATCATCCTCGCCCCTCCCACCTCCTTACCAACGCCTTGCCCCATCCTTCGCTCGTGCTTGCTCTTGACCAAGGACTTGTTTTGACACAGTAACCCGCACCACCATTCTCAACGCCCCAAGCTTAGGAGTTTTCTCTTATTTTCTGAGGCAACAGTGCGATTAGACTCTTAATGTAATACCCACGGACTTATCAGCTATTTACTTACGGGGTACCAATTCCATTCTTATGCCTTTCACTACCTCCTGTATATTTTTCAACCGTACGTGCCTGCATAACTTTAAAATGACGTTCATAATACCGCAACCTACCATGAAGTAAATGTTTCCTTATTTAGTTTAAATTTCCTAGTAACATATCAAATGGCTTAAAATTTGTATTATGAATGTATATCTTAGGTTTAAATATGATTTGGCAGTAAAATGAAGAATTACTGAGTGTGTATATACAAATTATCGATGACCTTGAAAACTGGTACTCTCTCTCTCTCTCTCTCTCTCTCTCTCTCTCTCTCTCTCTCTCTCTCTCTCTCTCTCTCTCTCTCTCTCTCAATGTAAAAGTTTGTTCTTGACGCAGTGACCCCCTAACTAAACTCGCTGCCATCTAACCATGAACTTACCGAGCACACAGAGTCACGCAGACTTGAGAGAGAGAGAGAGAGAGAGAGAGAGAGAGAGAGAGAGAGAGAGAGAGAATATTCACGTTTCATGGATCAGCGAAGTGCCGTATTAGCTCATACCAAGTTCTGGTCCTTCGTACCTTGATTAGGTCAACATAATAATGGTTGGTTTAACAAATTTGATAATACGTTTGATGAATTGATTAACTGTAGATCCTACACCGCGCGAATTTTCAGTAAAACGTGAAGCTGTTACAAACTTGAAGCAAGAAAGTTTAAATTGAAGACCTCGCCCTCCAGAGAAAACAGGAGGAATTTCCTGGAAGACCGATGAGTTGGAAATGATAATAAACCTACCAATACCATTGAAATAATAATAACGGCTTGATCACCGGAATTATGCAGTGTTGGGTGTAGCTGGTATTTGTATGGGCAAAGTGCATGTGGCTCTCCCCATATCCCTTAACATCCTACGGTAGTGAAAAATGGTACCAAATGACATAAAAAAAATAACGATTTCAAACAAATAAAGCTCATGGTATTTTCACCAATCACTAGTCATCTCAATTGAGCATGAAAGCCCTGCGCACAATACAGTATTTACACGGCAATTCTATTTAACGACTTAACAATTATGCTAGAAAAAAAATGTGTAAGAATTCAGAACTTCACTGACCATACCAAGAGGAACGAGAGGTCTAATTAATTTTGCTAAAGACCTAGAACATTGGTTGGATACAGAATATCCATTATGACTGCGTAGAATAGTTATTAATTATCACTGAAAATTGTTCATAATATGTGGAGGGGAAACGAAGAACAGCTACTACTAGTAAATACTGTATAGATACAAACCTTTTATCAAAAGGTAACGAAAAATTTCTTGAATGGTGAAACATCCAATTCACAACAAATTGTTATCATCATTTGGCGTTAGCAGAAGTTTAATGCAACAATTACGTCTTGTTTTTCTTTTTAATATTTTTGTAGATCATGAAGGTCAGGTAAAAAGACGTAACCACAATCCCAGATTATGAAGAAGATATATACAATTCAAGTACGTGAAAATATTAATTTATAGAATTTATATAAATAGCGTATATATATATATATATATATATATATATATATATATATATATATATATATATATATATATATATATATATATATATATATATATAGCAAGGCACTTCCCCCAGTTTTGGGGGTTAGCCGACATCAAACAAAAGACACCAAAAAAAAAAGGGGGGGGGGGGCCCTCTCCTCTCTACGTTCCTCTCAGCCTCACAAGGGACTCAACCGAGTTCGGCTGGTACTGCTAGGGTGCCACAGCCCACCCTTCCCCGTTATCCACCACAGACGAAGCTTCATAACGCTGAATCCCTTCCTGCTGCTACCTCTGATGTCATTTAGGGCACCGGAGGAAGCAGTAGAGCCTACCGGAACTGCGTCACAATCGCTCGCCATTCATTTCTATTTCTAGCACGCACTCTTGCCTCTCTCACATCTATCCTCCTATCACCCAGAGCTTTCTTCACTCCATCCATCCACCCAAACCTTGGCCTTCCTCTTGTACTTCTCCCATCAACTCTTGCATTCTTCACCTTCTTTAGAAGACAGCCATTTTCCATTCTCTCAACATGGCCAAACCACCTCAATACATTCATATCCACTCTGGCTGCTAACTCATTTCTTACACCCGTTCTCACCCTCACCACTTCGTTCCTAACCCTATCTACTCGAGATACACCAGCCATATTCCTGAGACATTTCATCTCCAACACATTCAATTTCTGTCTCTCCGTCACTTTCATTCCCCACAACTCTGATCCATACATCACAGTTGGTACAATCACTTCCTCATACAGAACTCTCTTTACATTCATGGCCAATCCTCTATATTTTACTACTCCCTTAACTGCCCCAACACTTTGCATCCTTCATTCACTCTCTGACGTACATCTGCTTCCACTCCCCCATTGGCTGCAACAACAGACCCCAAGTACTTAAACTGATCCCCCTCCTCAAGTAACTCTCCATTCAACATGACACTCAACCTTGCACCACCTTCCCTTCTCGTACATCTCATAACCTTACTCTTACTCACATTACCTCAATACTTCCTTCTCTCACACACCCTTCCAAATTCTGTCACTAATCGGCCAAGCTTCTCTCACCGGAAACCAATCGCTCACTTCATTTCCTATCCTAACACATGCTTTACTACCTTTACAGAAACTTTTCACTGCTTGCAACAACCTTCCACCAACTCCATATAACCTCATCACATTCCACATTGCTTCTCTATCAACTCTATCATACACTTTCTCCAGATCCATAAAAGCAACATACACCTCCTTACCTTTTGCTAAATATTTCTTGCAAAAATCTGAATTCATACAACCTCTACCTCTCCTAAAACCACCCTGTACTTCAAAGATTGCATTCTCTGTTTTAACCTTAGTCCTATTAATCAGTACTCTACCATACACTTTTCCAACTACACTCAACAACCTAATACCCCTTGAATTAAAACACTCATGCACATTTCCCTTACCCTTATATAGTGGTACAATACATGCACAAACACAATCTACTAGTACCATTGACAACACAAAACACATATTAAACAATCTCACCAAACATTCAGGTACAGTCACACCCTCTCCTTCAACATCTCAGCTCTCACACCATCCATACCAGATGCTTTTCCTACTCTCTTTTCATCTAGTGCTCTCCTCACTTCCTCTCATGTAATATCTCTCTCATTCTCATCTCTCATCACCGGGACCCCAATACCTACAACAGCAATTATATCTGCCTCTCTATTATCCTCAACATTCAGTGTATATATATATATATATATATATATATATATATGTGTGTGTGTGTGTGTGTGTGTGTGTTTGTGTGTTTACATACATACATTCATACCTACATACAACCATACACAAGTATATGCACGAACACAAAAACACAATATATATATATATATATATATATATATATATATATATATATATATATACACAGTATATATATATATATATATATATATATATATATATATATATATATATACTGTACATACTAAATATATATGTATATACAGTATATACACACACACACACACACACACACACATATATATATATATATATATATATATATATACATGTGCGTGTCCAATAATCCCTGCTTTATGCTGAAGTGGCCGACTCCCACAATAAAACTAAACTATAAGACAAATGGCAGGAAGCTGGGTTACGGGACGCTCAAGTTGAGACAGGAATACTGAACAGCAGATTGGTAAAAAGCGCTGAAAATGGCAATGAAAGATGATGAGGAATGATATGCAAGAAACGACGAAAGAACGATCGAGTTTAAAAATATATATTTTCCTTGTAGCTGCACATCGTAAAAAAATATGGGAGAAAGGAAGTTGAAAAAAAAAATTTCTTTTTAAATCAGAAGATACATTACTTTTAATGTAATATTATAGTTCTGTAGTACTGAATATTTAAAACTTTATGTATTATTAGACTTTATAATTCGAAAATCTTGCCAGTAGGCTTAAATGACCATTCAAGGTTACAGGATTCGAATTATAATTTTCCTTTTGGTCAAAGGAGATTTGATTGTATTGGACAAAATAAGGCTCCTGTGTTGAGGCTGGGATGGGCAAGAAAGTTCGTGAAAATATATAAATAAATGGATTGGCTACAAGGGGAGGATTATCAAAACAAGTGGCAACAGGATCAATTCACCGTGAAAACTCGAGCCAAGACGAAATATCTGCACGCTTAATGGGATGAAAGGGAGTCTGCTGAAAAATACGATACAGGTGTGCAAAAATTCGGAGGGAACTAAGCTTTTGTAAGAGAACTGTGGGCTGTTGTCGAGGAGGGTTAAGGTGCAAGGATAAAGAAAAATAAAAAAGAATGTCTGAACACGTTACTTTACTTTTTCGTTCCTGTAGGTGAGTGTGGTTCACTATCCTCCTCCATAAACAAAAGCTTATGCATGACAATTTTTAGCATAAGAAAATAAGTATTCTACCTCGGGACTAATATTCCCATAGCAATAAAATCGCCTGCAATACTTTGTTAATCTACAAATAGACATTGGTTCAACATAAACCGAAGAATACATCAGTCAATTATCAAATTATTTATTTCATAATTGTGTATATGATTCTATGTTTCCGTCCAAATAAGGAGGAAGATTATCTGAGAGAGAGAGACTGGCTAGAATCAACCAGCCGGAATATTTCTTAGCTACGTATGGAAACGAGGCTTTATTGTTCATAGAAATAAGAGACCAAAAGTTATTCAAAAAACAACACAGAAGGCATCTCTCTCTCTCTCTCTCGTTCTTTGTGTGTGCGTGTATTTTGGCTGGAAGGTGTGCCTTGCCATCTTGCCTCTGAAATATACATGGGCTGGCGGCGTTGACGGAAGACTGGTGGTTGGGGAGGAGGAGGCTGGGAGATGTTTGAGAGGATTAAAGAACCCTTGGTCAAATGGAAGAGGACATTATGGGATTTGCCCTCTCAAGATTTTCAGCAGAACAAAAAGTTAAGAGTTGAAGGACATGTAAGATTACTATATCAAAAAAAGACAGAAAGGGACTCTTTAAATACGAAAGAGAATGGTAAATACGAAGTTTGACATGGCTTTAATGACAAATTCATATTTACCATTCTCTCTCGTATTTAATGATTCCCTGTCTATTTAAAGCGATGTCGGGTAGGACACCCAATCGAGACTACGGTCTATCTCAAAGCCAAAGGCAACCGTGCTTACCCCATACAAAATGAAAAAAAAAAAACAAGTTAATAGAAGTCATGGCTTTAAGAAATTTAGAAGATATACTACGACTTAGACTAGCAGAGAGAGAGAGAGAGAGAGAGAGAGAGAGAGAGAGAGAGAGAGAGAGAGAGAGAGAGAGATGGGTAACTGAAGAACATAAAAAGTAGATCTTTTTTATATAAAAATAATCACACTAATGGTTAAAGATTACTAGTTATATTAATAATATAACACTGAACCCGTACTTGAACGAAGGGATGAACAGTTTTACATCAGGTATTCTATATAAAAAGATGAATCCATAGTAAAAAAAAATATTTTTCTCTCTCTCCTTTTATATAAGCTCAGTTAGTTTGTTTGGCAGTGGAACATTGTTCTGCAAACACCTTCATGTATATTCTAATCTCACCGTACCATATAAAATGAATAAAACACTTTTCTCAATAAATCAGTCTTCTGAAGATGTAACACGAAACTAGTCATAACTCAAATTACATTGTCTATTACTCTGTGGTTCTTTTACATATACATACATACATACATGCATACACACACACACACACACACACACACACACATATATATATATATATATATATATATATATATATATATATATCCCTAACACTAGTGATTTTAATCCATGTAAATATCAACCACAATGGCATTTAAATATCGATTTCCACCTTAGGTAATGTATATCAAATGGAAAGACATTTATGATAACAGCTTCTGGCTGGGCAAAGATTCGAACCTATGTCTCATAGCCGTAACCATGACTGCAGGGACTCAAACCAACATGCTATCAAGAGAGATATAGGTTTATTACAAGTTTACTGTAAATATTCTTGTCGAATTCATGAATCTGAAATAAACCCATCTCCAACAAGATAAGTGATTAGTGAGTTTGCAACACCTGGTTATTTATGGTAGTTACATCACAAATATCAAAAGCAGTGCACTAGATTCTCTAAAGTTCCAAATAGAGAAAATATCAAAAGTAAATATAGTTTCACACAAACCTAACTAATAACAAGACAGAAGGCTGTAAGACTTCAAGTATATTTAAAGCACTTGGTGAGATAGATATACAGTAGAAACTGAAAGACTATAGTAATGGATATTATCAATCTTCCAATTATCGAAAGGTTTATGAAAACCATACTACTTAGGACCATGCTTCAGAAGTGAATGTTTCCAAGGTGAATTGACCGACTCAATTGCGATTGAATCGTCTAAGGATAAGATGATTAAGAAGGAGTCATAGAAGTGGTTACATCAGAAGAGCATTGTACATATTTCCATTAGGTTGGTAGAGAGACGTAGAGCTGGAATTGTAGATACTTTAGCTTAAAACTAAAGGAAACTTTAGAAAGGAGTTAAAGTTTGATTAGTAGTCTGCATTATCTCTTTACAAAATCTTGATCTAAGTAGCCAGAGAGTAATCGCAGATATCTTGGATGAAGTGTGTGTATTTACATGGAGGGGTTACATACTATTATTATTATTATTATTACTTGCTAAGCTACAACCCTAGTTGGAAAAGCAAGATGGTACAAGCCCAGGGGTTCCAACAGGGAAAATAGCCCAGTGAAGAAAGGAAACAAGTAAAAATAAAATCTTAAGAAGAGTAACATTAAAATAAATATTTCCTATATAAACTTTTAAAACTAACAAAACAAGAGGAAGAGAAATAAGACAGAACAGTGTGCCCGAGTGTACCTTCAAGCAAGAGAACTTTAACCCAAGACAGTAGAAGACCGTGGTACAAAGGCTATGGCACTACCCAAGACTAGAGAACAATGGTTTGATTTTGGAGTGTCTTTCACCTAGAAGAGCTGCTGACCATAGCTAAAGAGTCTCTTCTACCCTTACCAAGAGGAAAGTGGCCACTGCAAAATTACAGAGCAGTAGTAAACCCCTTGGGTGATGAAAAATTGTTTGGTAATTTTAGTGTTGTCAGGTGTATGCAGATTGAAGGGAATAAGTAAAGAATAGGCCAGACTATTCGCCGTGCGTATGTGTAGGCAAAGGGAAAATTAACCGTAACCTGAGAGAGGGATCCAATGTAGTACTGTCTGGCCGGTCAAAAGACCCCATAACTCTCTAGTGGTAGTATCTTAATGGGTGACCATCCGTTAAACCACTACCTTCGAAAAAATTATCACACACATAGACGCATCAAGAGAAATTAGTTAAACAACTTCGTTAACCTTGTTAAGAATATTAACGTCTCTGTGCAACCTATTTTCATGGCTTAAGAAAGAAGCACAGGGAGAGCTTTGTATTGTAAACTAAGAAAATCTTCAAGTACACTTGGATAAATTCACTCGAGAGGAGTCTGAAATGAAAACACCCCTGTGCATACACACACGCGCATAAAACAGGTTCACATAATCTCCCTACAACTACTCAAAGCACCTCCATAAAAACTGGCCTGAGACATATGCTCGGCATATCTCTACCTACGGTGAACAGATAATGGAACTCTGAGGGGGGAACCGAGAGAGAGAGAGAGAGAGAGAGAGAGAGAGAGAGAGAGAGAGAGAGAGAGAGAGAGAGAGAGAGAGAGTAATCAATTGAAAGACAAATATTCTACAGAAGAGTTGGCAGTATCAATCAACATAATGCCAAGGAGGAATATGTGTCTTAGAGCTTTTCGGTTTAGTTTTACCACCAGGAATGAAGAAAATCCTTATCAACTTAAGTCAACGTCAGTTCTAAGAGGATAATTTCTTTCGTGTAATCATTTCTTTGAAGAATATATTCGTACTCTACTTTCGCAAGGAATCTTTAAGGCTCACTCGGAAAAATGCCCATTCACACACAATTACAAATTTTCCGAAGGTGCTGAATTTACTATTGTTGCTATCATTATCATTATTATTATTATTATTATTATTATTATTATTATTATTATTATTATTAGTGACGTTATTTTTCTTCCCAATTATTATTATTATTATTATTATTATTATTATTATTATTATTATTATTATTAGTGACGTTATTTTTCTTCCCAATGATCAGCTTCGCTTACCATTTCACAAAAGCTAAATAGATGAAATATCTTAACTAATAGTTGTACTATTGCAAGCATATGCAATTCAGTGGTATAAAAAACAGCAATATTTCTAAAAGTCTTTTAGAATGAAAAAAAAAAAAGCGTTTACGCCGAGCTTAACGAAATACACACAGTTCACCTTAGCCTAACCTGATTCCGTATATCTTCTAAGTACATTGAGATTACCGTAAATTGTAAAGGCTAAAAATAGCCGAACGTACATGAAGAGATATCGTATGTGTAAGTAAACAATTGGACAAATACAAGTAAAGCTAATATGCAAGTTATAGTAAAGTCTTCAGAAACCTTCAACGCAAGATATACACATATTTGTATAATGGGGTATCGACATTAAATTCCGTTTCTGAAATAATGTTTTCATATTTCATTTTTCTTCTCGATACAATAATGGGGGAAAAACTATTGTCATTGAAAGATTTTGCTTTTTCTTCCCAAATTCTCAATTCGATTCTTTTATACTTCTATTCATACAGAAAGAAATAGAAAAGGATGGTAGATCTTTCAAAATTATGTCCTCATATATAACGAAATACTCAAGTACCGGTTTGGTCAAAAGAAAATTCAAAATACTAATAATCAATTGCTTTTAGAATAACAGAATAGTCATCTAAAGTTATCAACTGGTCTATGGAATATAAGAAAGAACATATATCTTTCATTATAAAAAAAGCCTGCAAAAAGTGTAACTTTATCACAAGCCTACTGATTCATAACTTCTAATAAAAGGAACTTAAACAAATTTGCGATTCTAGATTATGAAATTGAGTCTAACAATTGCACACTGCGAAGACATGATTAGTCGAGTATGTATCATATTTCTAATAAAATAAAATTTTTCATTATTCCCTAACATAAAGAATACACAAATTTATGAAATCTAAACGGGTTAAATGTCATGGCATAACTTAAAACCTACCTGCCAGTACTTAGAAACTTGAATATTTCGCCATGTAAATATCCTACTTTTTCTGTTTCTATCATAACTATATAACAGCTTGAGTCTAGTCCTTTCATGAAAGGTACTAACGATTCAAAGGATTTCAAAGAGTTGCTACACAAATTCGCAAGGTTCCTTGTAGTGGAGATCCAGTACAAGAAAGGGGTTGAACAAGTTCTGTAACATCAAAAGCTTCTCTCTACTCGGGCGAGTTGGGACCTGATGTATGCCCAATATGAACTCTGAAATATTCTCACCTGACTCGTGTTTGACTCTGCAACTCATAACTCTTGAAGGAGTTACCTGCATTGAGAACTCATGGCAAGTTTTGAACATATTGAAATATCCTGCTAGACTGATGCCACTTACGATAAACTTGTGGGTAAGCTACTTGTTGTAACTCGTAATAGGCTTTTAAAAACTTGATTCATCGATATAGCGAGAGAAGGCTGCGGAAAGCTCTCTCTCTCTCTCTCTCTCTCTCTCTCTCTCTCTCTCTCTCTCTCTCTCTCTCTCTCTCTCTCAAATTCGAGTCGAAAATGTGATAAAAAAAATGAGACTAAATTTCCGTAAAGTACTACCTGAAAATTTTTAAAATTGAAAATTCCTGATATTCACTAAAAAAAAAGGGGGGGGGGGGAGGGTAAAATTACTACTAATAAAAATACATGATTATCATCAATTAATTTAACGAGACCACCAAGTTACACTTCTAGACTGTGGGCTTTCCCGAAAAGAAAAGAAAAATCTTTATGATTGATGGAAATTGTAGAAGAGTAACTCAAGAATTGGACAGATAAGCGTGAAGAGAGTCAAATGGAATTGATTAATTACAAAAGGTCGAAAGGATTGAGAGTTGTGACAGAGGATCCTAAAAATGTACTTTGTATAATTAGACAATACATGGAGAATTCGTCGTAAACTATGGGGACATTCATCGTTATGAGATCACCGCTACTCCTAAGATCGTGGAAACTTACAATAAAGTTCTGAAGAATCATAACAAACCCAGGAAATATAACTAATTATTTACGAATAAGTCTTATAAATGGACTGAAATTAGTCTTCGGCATCACAAATCCCATTAGTTCTATAAAGGTAAGAAAAAATCCTTTCTGGATGACCTTGGATGGGGTAAGATAAAGTAAAGAGATAGACAGAGGGGTGTGTAAGGTATCAAGACAATATCCTGGAAACCTACTATCTCTAATGAAAAAACAAAAAATAACGAGCTCATTTCATCTCTGCGTGGACGCAAAAAAAAAAAAAAAAAAAAAAAAAAAAAAAAAAAAAAAAAAAAAAAAGTCCATTGATTGTTCATGTTAAAGGTATGAAGCATGGCCACTTCCAGACAATGGGTGGGGTGTCACCCTTTTAGCTCTATGCAAATAATTGAAAAGCATAAAACCTTCAATATATATTACGTAAAAATCTTGATTATATTTGCCCTAATGCTTATATTGTAGAAGCTCCAACAAACCATAGTTTTGATCATCTGTGCACCTTCTAATAGCATCTTTATGATAAAAAGGTAGGAAACTTGCTATCAGATTTTTTTTAACCGTAACTTTTGCCATTTTATGAACATGATATCACACTTATCAAACTCAAATGATTCCACTACATCAGTTACTTAGTTCGTTTTGTCTCTTCTTAATAGCTCTAATTACATAGTTATCACACAACACTGATTCTGGAAGACGTCCATTTCTATAATGCTCTTAATGATGACGATCAAGCAAGATAGAAAAAAAAAACTGAATAATGTTCTAACCAATAAATAAAAAGCTGAATAACGTTCTTATCAGCAAATAAAAAGCTGAATAACGAGCAAATAAAAAGCTGAATAATGTTCTTACCAATAAATGAAAAGCTGAATAATATTCTTACAAACAAATAAAAAGCTGAATAATGTTCTTATCAGCAAATAAAAAAGCTGAATAACGAGCAAATAAAAAGCTGATTAACTTGAAAATAAAAAAAACTGAATAACGAGGAAATAAAAAGCTGAATAATGTTCTTATCAGCAAATAAAAAGCTGAATAACGAGCAAATAAAAAAGCTGATTAACAAGCAAATAAAAAAGTGAATAATGTTCTTATCAATAAATGAAAAGCTGAAAAATGTTCTTATCCGAAACTAAAAAGCTGAATAACGAGGAAATAAGAAGCTGAATAAAGTTCTTTAAACAAAAAAAGCTGAATAATGTTCTTACCAACAAATAAAAAGCTGAATAATGTTCTTACCAACAAATAAAAAGCTGAATAATGTTCTTACCAGGTAATATAATACTAAATAATGTTATTACCAGCAAATAAAAAGCTGAATAATGTTCTTACCAACAAATATAAAGCTGAATAATGTTCTTACCAGCAAATAATAAACTGAACAATGTTCTTACAGCAAATAAAAAGCTGAATAATGTTCTTAACCAGAAAATAAAAAGCTGAATAATGTTCTCACTAAAAAATAAAAATCTGAATAATGTTCTCACCAGCATATGATAAGCTGAATAATGTTCTTACCAACGGATAAAAAGTTGAATAATAATCTTACCAGCATATGATAAGCTGAATGATATTTTTACCAGCTAATAACAAGCTCAATGATATTTTTACCAGCTAATAACAAGCTGAATAATATTCTTACCATTAAATAAAAAGCTGAAATTATTTTACCAGCAAATAATACGCTGAATAATGTTTTTATCAGCTAATAAAAAGCTGAATAATATTCTTACCAGCAAATAAAAAGCTGAATAATGTTCTTACCAACAGACAAAAAGCTGAATAAAGATTTTACCAGTAAATAATAAGCTGAATAATGTTTCTACCAGCCAAAAAAAGCTGAATGATATTCTTACCAGCAAATAAAAAGCTGAATAATGTTCTTACCAACAAAAAGAACGCCGAATAATGATTTCACCAGCAAATAAAAAGCTGAATAATGTTCTCATCCACAAATAAAAAGCTGAATAATGTTCTCATCCACAAATAAAAGGTTGTGTCAAATTCTTACCAGCAAATGAAAAGTTGAATAATGTTTTTATCAGCAAATAAAAAGCTAAATAATATTCTCAACAACAATTAAAACGTACTAGAAAGCTGAAAAATAGAAAGTTGAATAAGGATCTTACCAGCAAAGAAAAACCTGAATAACGTTCTTACCAGCAAATAAAAAGTTGAATAATGTTTTTATTAACAAATAAAAGTTGAATGATGCTCTTACCAATAAATAGAAAGCTGAATTATGATCTTACCAGCAAATAAAAATCTTTATAATGTTATTACCAGCAAATAAAAAGCTGAATAATGTTTACCAGCAAAGAAAAAGCTGAATAATTTTCTTTTCAACAAACAAAAGGCTGAATAATGTTCTTACCATCAAATAAAAAGCTGAATATTATTCTTACCAACAAATAAAAAGAGAAATAATGTTCTTACCAGCAAATAACAAAACTGAATAATGTTCATACCAACATATAAAAAGTTGAATAATGTTCTTACTAAAATGTAATAATTACAATAAGGTTCTTACCAGCAAATAAAAAGCTGAATAATATTCTTATCAACAAATAAAAAGAGAAATAATGTTTTGCCAACCAATAAAAAGCTGAATGATACTCTTACCAGCTAATAAAAATCTGAAAAAAATATCTTACCAACAATTAAAAACGCTGAATAATGTTCTTACCAGCAAATAAAAGGTTGAATAATGTTCTTACTAGCACATATAAAGCTTAATAATGTTCTCACCAGCAAATAAAAAGCTGAATAATGTTTTTACCAGAAAATAAAAAGCTGAATAAAGTTCTTATCAACAAATAAAAAGCTGAATAATGTTCTTACCAACAAATAAAAAGCTGAATAATATTCCTACCAGCAAATAAATGGCTGAATAATATTCTTACCAACAAATAAAATTTTAAATAATGTTCTTACCAACAAATAAAAAGATGAATAATGTTCTTACCAGCAAATAAAAAGCTGAATCATGTTTTTACCAGCAAATAAAAAGCTAATTAATATTCTTACCAACAAATAAAAGTTAAATAAGGTTCCCATCAGCAAATAAAAAGCTGAATAATGTTCCTATCAGCAAATAAAAAGCTAAATAATATTCTTACCAGCAAATAAAAAGCTAAATAATATTCTTACCAGCAAATAAAAAGCTGAATAAAGTTCTTACCAACAAATAAAATGCTGAATGAGGTTCCTACCAGTAAATAAAAAGCTGAATCATGTTCTTACCAGCAAATAAAAAGCTAAATAATATTCTTACCAGCAAATAAAAAGCTGAATAAAGTTCTTACTAACAAATAAAATGCTGAATGAGGTTCCTACCAACAAATAAAATGCTGAATGAGGTTCCTACCAGTAAATGTAAAGCTGAATCATGTTCTTACCAGCAAATAAAAAGCTAAATAATATTCTTGCCAGCAAATAAAAAGCTAAATAATATTCTTACCAACAAATAAAAAGCTGAATAATGTTCTTACCAACAAATAAAATGCTGAATGAGGTTCCTATCAACAAATAAAATGCTGAATGAGGTTCCTACTCGTAAATAAAAAGCTGAATCATGTTCTTACCAGCAAATAAAAAAATAAATAATATTCTTACCAGCAAATGAAAAGCTGAATAATATTCTTACCAACAAATAAAAAGCTGAATAATGTTCTTAACAACAAATAAAAAGCTGAATAATGTTCTTGCCAGCAAGTAAAAAGCTAAATAATATTCTTACCAGCAAATAAAAAGCTAAATAATATTCTTACCAACAAATAAAAAGATGAATAATGTTCTTGCCAGCAAATAAAGAGCTAAATAATATTCTTACCAACAAATAAAAAGCTGAATAATGTTCTTAACAACAAATAAAAAGCTGAATAAAGTTCTTAACAACAAATAAAAAGCTGAATAATGTTCCTACCAGCAAATAAAAAGCTAAATAATATTCTTACCAGCAAATAAAAAGCTAAATAATATTCTTACCAACAAATAAAATGCTGAATAACGTTCTTACCAACAAATAAAATGCTGAATGAGGTTCCTACCAACAAATAAAATGCTGAATGAGGTTCCTACCAACAAATAAAAAGCGGAATCATGTTCTTACCAGCAAATAAAAAGCTAAATAATATTCTTACCAGCAAATAAAAAGCTAAATAATATTCTTACCAGCAAATAAAAGCTGAATAATGTTCTAAACAACAAATAAAATGCTGAATGAGGTTCCTACCAACAAATAAAATGCTGAATGAGGTTCCAACCAGTAAATAAAAAGCTGAATCATATTCTTACCTGCAAATAAAAAGCTAAATAATATTCTTACCAATAAATAAAAAGCTGAATAATGTTCTTACTAACAAATAAAATGCTGAATGAGGTTCCTACCAACAAAAAAAATGCTGAATGAGGTTCCTACCAGTAAATAAAAAGCTGAATCATGTTCTTACCAGCAAATAAAAAGCTAAATAATATTCTTACCAGCAAATAAAAAGCTGAATAATGTTCTTGCCAGCAAATAAAAAGCTAAATAATATTCTTACCAGCAAATAAGAAGCTGAATAATGTTCTTACTGACAAATAAAAAGCTGAATAATGTCAATACAAGTAAATAAAAAGTTGAATAATGCTATTACTAGCAATAAAAAGCTGAATAATATTCTCACCAGCAAATATAAAGCTGCATAATGTTATTAACAGCAAATAAATAGCTGAATAGTGTTCTTACCAGCAACTAAAAAGCTGAGTAATGTTCCTACCAGCAAATAAAAGGATGAATAATATTTTTACCAACAAATAAAAGTTGAATAATGTTCTTACTAGCAATAAAAAGCTGAATAATATTCTTACCAACAAATAAAAGTTGAATAATGTTCTTGCCAACAAATAAAAAGCTGAATAATATTCTTACCACCAAATAACAGTTGAATAATGTTCTTCCCAACAAATAAAAAGCTGAATAATATTCTTACCAACAAATAAGACGCTGAATAATGTTCTTACCAGCAAAAAAAAAAAAAAACCCTGAATAATGTTCTTATCAACAATTAAAGGCTGAATATGTTCTTACCTACGAATAAAACTTAAATAATGTTCTTACCAGCAAATAAAACGCCAAATAATGTGCTTACCTACAAATAAAAATCTGAATAATGTTGTTACCATCAAATAAAAAGTTGAATAATGTTCTTACCAACAAATAAAAAGTTAAATAATGTTTTTACCAGCAAATAAAACTCTGAATAGTGTTCTTACCTCCAAATAAAAAGCTTAATAATATTACTACCAGCACATAAAAAGGTTAATAATGTTATTACCAGCAAACAAATAGCTGAAATATGTTCTTACCAGTGCACTGATGGAGAATGCATGGTGCTTGTATAACTAGCCCCAAATGAAAACAAAACTGAATTTATGTTGGTTGGAAATACTGAAGCGAATATTGATAGTAATCTAGTCCAGGTAACAGGTAAATTCAGAGACTTGGATGTGTAACTGCAATGTAATTTGTTTCTCGGCACTCATATAAATAATTATGCGAAGGTTTCTGAAATTCTGATTTTTTAAATATCTTTATTGATGTTCTTTCAAAAAAAAATTGTGACCAATCTTGTCATAAAGCACAATACTGTATTTCGATTTATAACAATTTAAAAATATTAAAACAAAGGAAGCTATAAAATATACAGTATAGGGCTGCAAGAATAATAAAGGGCATCACACCTTAGGATAAGATTACCTGTAGTGTTTAGTTACAAAGGTGGCCTATTAAAGCTAAAACAGATTTTGAAATAACTATTACCACCCATCAAGATATTAATAACAAATACTAAAAGAATTTAATACTTTACTGAGCCCAATACAATCGGCTAAAGGGAAATGGATCCAGCACAGCAGTGTCATGTTTCAATTTATCAGAACCAAGACACAACTCGAATCTCTTACTTGATATTCAGGGGAAATGAGGATAGCCATTCTTTAAAAAAAATATTTAATTTTTGTAATTTAGTACACTGATTCATCGAATGTATGGGTATGGATGTACGTGTGGAGTGCGGCTTCACCTGGAAGCCATAATTTAAAGAGCCTAAGGTAAACAGTGAACGTCGTCAAAGAAATTGATGAACTGGATTATTTCAATTACCTTGGTTATTACTCTTCTGCTATTGTTGCGTATTGCGTTATTACTACTTACTGTACCTTTAATTCGAGAGAGAGAGAGAGAGAGAGAGAGAGAGAGAGAGAGAGAGAGAGAGAGAGAGAGAGAGAGAGAGAGTGAGTACTAGGTAAGAAATCATATGTGACACACACCAGATAAAGCATTGATAAATAATATTGAATTATTATAATTAACTACAAATTCCAATCATAGGTATTTTTTTTTTAAATACATACAGGAACAACTTATTTTATTTCACCTAGTGAACATAACGAAGGGAAAACCCAAACAAATATTTCTTAAGTCCTAAATCTTTATGAATATCAAGGTCATTAATTACATATATGAGATTATCTATAAATCCATCAACAGCACCGTTGCATCCAAAAAGTAAGCAGTATGGGTAAGGTTGCAACTTCCAAAATGCTAACCCTTATCCTCATTGTAACATCAACCACCTGAATCAGTAACCCATAATCAAATTACCTCTCGTCTGACTCTAAGAAAGGGAAGTGTCGACCCGAGGCATGATGCAACAACCCTTTTGACCTATCATTTATCAAAAATAGTATCAATTATAACTATCAGAATTTTTACCATCAATATTCTATTTATTACCATAATTATTATTAGTATTAAATATAAATCAGTAAACCATTTTCATTTGTATCCCTAAACACTTCATTATGCTTAACAGCGTCCCACAAACCTTTAATGCAGCTATTGACACCCTGCCCAGAATAAGAAAAGGAAAATACACTAAATGGTAATAATAGAAGAAAGTGTGTGTGGTTTATATTAGCTGCCAACATTCTCCTTAGAAAGATTAAAAAACAATGTCATGGTAATAAGAATAATGTTAAGTGTTTAGATAGTAAATAACTGGGATGTACTCGTGTTTTTAGTTCAACAATGCTTATCCTCCTTACTCCACCCTGTTATCTTTTGCATCTACTAGATGCCCGAATATTTTTGCTTTGGTACACTAAGCCGATATTTCCTTTTAATCTCTATTTTTGGAGCCAGAGTTTATTCATCTCGCGTATTTCCTGTCCTAGAACTGGGTCATAAATCCTATCAAATTATGGTCTTTCGTACAAATTAATTTAGGATCCCAAAACTTACAAAGAAAGATGGGCGAATATTCTTCCCAATCACCTTATTAATCATCTCATCTCTCTCCCCCTCCCCCTCTCTCTCTCTCCCCCCCAGTGCTAATCTTCCTGTCCCTCCTGCGACGCAGGTGAACATCCTCCATATTTCTTTTCCTTTACTTGCAAATATACATCTTGATCAGTGCTCATTTTCTTCATCAGTCATCTTGTAATAAAGGCCCAGGGTGTTTACTGTTCCCAGTTAATGGGAGATCTAAGTCCCTTCCCCAATTTTATCGGAGCATGGAGGATCGGTCTTCATTTACTTGGCACCATATAAGGGAGAATCAGATCCCACCTTCCATGCAGACGTCAACACTAGTAGCCGTGGCGCCATTCGATCTCTCTCTCTCTCTCTCTCTCTCTCTCTCTCTCTCTCTCTCTCTCTCTCTCTCTCTCAGCTGAAGTCTTTCTTTATCAGTGCATACTCACCTTAAAACGTTGTACCTTAACCGAGGTGTATGAGAGAGAGAGAGAGAGAGAGAGAGAGAGAGAGAGAGAGAGAGAGAGAGAGAGAGAGAGAGGGGGGGAGGGTCCCACACCTTATGTTGGGAATTAACTCATTGTAGTCCTCTTCAGATACGAGAGAGAACCAGTAAGATATGAAGATTAAAGATTATATATATATATATATATATATATATATATATTGTGACGGGCCGAGAGAAGATGGGACTCAAAGGCAGGTTGAAAGCAACTGAGTGAGTTTATAATAGAACACACTCCTTTATATACAAAAGCTCAAAGCGACAAGAAATTTCATGTTTGAAAAACAGACACTGTTACAGATGAAAAAAGCAGACATGTTTATTCTGGTTCATTTTAGTGCGAGGGAAGAGCGAAGATACAAGCATAATATATACACAAAATGAACTATGTACGGTCGTGTGACACACGGTTGGTACAAAATATATACTTTTGAACAAGTTGAGCTGTATTAGGTTCATGTCCTGCTTTCCACAGAGTCGTTTCTGTGAATTAGACGATGATTACCAATACAGATGTACTATATATCTACCATCAAACTTTAATACTACAGTATTTCAGCACCATTTATGTAAAAGAATCCGATAACCTAACTTGAGCGCAGCACTATTATGTAAGTCTCCTCAGAAGCACATTATGTCAATAAATACATATTTGACATCTCCATCATGCATCCCAATCTTACAAATTTTGTATTAGCAATGCTGCCCTTCGTCAACTCTGTACTTTCGAAGATAGATGGGATATTCTTAGGGCGAAGAACATGGCACTTTCCCTTCTTCGGAAAATTCTTTTTACAAAAAGGTGTACAATCTGCATAGTTATATCTATACACATTACATGAGACTTATCACAAAATCATTTATTGTTCATTCCAGTTCTGGATAATATGCCACTTTACTTTGCTTAAATTATGCAGCAAAAAATCAGGATTTTCTCTTTTAAGATAATGATGCTCTATCAAACTCCCTCAACCATATAACACCAGTAGATCACGCACACTTTTCCCTTCTGCACAGTTGATGGTATGTATAGGCAACACACATTATACCGGCACATATACATAATATCTATCTCTCTCTCTCTCTCTCTCTCTCTCTCTCTCTCTCTCTCTCTCTATATATATATATATATATATATTATATATATAATATATATATGTATATATATATATATATATATATATATATATATATATATATATATATATATATATATATATAATATATATAAATGTAACTGGAAGTAAAATTGTCATAGATCGGAATCTGCAACCTTCGATATAATTTGATCTTCAGTACGACCTTGAAAAATATTCAGCATTACTCAGCAAACTTGTTATCTGCTCATAAAACGGCAGAATAACCTTGTATCATCATATGATCTTTTCGTAACTTAATGGCTTGACCAATTAATCCTGCCTATCGCCTGACATTTCAAGAGCTCAGTCGGAATTGAAGGAAATTTAAAGGGAAACTTGGCTCCTTCAACAGAAAGGGTTTTTTGAGAATGTCTGGAAGGAGAAGGAAATGCTTTTAAAAAAGAAAATATATTGAAAATAAAATACTTTAGTCTCAAGAAACAACTCGAGCTTACAAGACCCTATTTTTGTGCGTGAGCTTATATGTACGTAATTAACTGTTTGCTTTTTTATTTAACATTGTTCCCATTCTTTTAACTTGGTTTATCGTGGGATATACCGACATAGGCTAAGCCACTAACATATGATCACACGGACGTGAGAGAGAGAGAGAGAGAGAGAGAGAGAGAGAGAGAGAGAGAGAGAGAGAGAGATCAGACACTAGATATAAAAAACTTAACTTATCTGATTTGCCGGTAGGACATAATTATGAAGAAAAAAAAAATAACAGATGAGGATACCGCGCCCCGATTTTGACCAGTAACTCCCAGAAGAGCACGTTTATATTAGTAGTTTTCCCGATAAATAAAAATAAAGTTTATATATATATATATATATATATATATATATATATATATATATAAACAAGAAATTCACATTCCATCCATTATACCACGGTTGCATTAAAACTCCTAACAATGTAGAATCAGGGTGAAAAAAAAAAAATTAATGAAATCCAAATAAAATCATTGCCAACAGTTGACTTACCATGCACAATGGCAGCAATGAACTAAATTGGAACAGGATACCTATTACAAATTTGTATGGCTATTTCTAATGAGGGTTTACAATCTCGGAACCGAATAAATCATTGTGGCACACTTCAACACCTGGGGAAAAAAAACGTTAAATCTCTTGTTAACTGCCACTTATTTCCCATTTATATCCCCTCCATAGAAGTAATTACCTTTAAAGAATATTGCCTTTTAAGTACAATGCATTACTATCCATTTATCACCATCATCAAACACATTCTAGGAAAAAATAAGTATAATTTTTTACAAACAAAATTAATATTAAAAATAAAAAATTCCATAGCGTATTTGCTTCAAAATAATCATTTGTGACAGCAAATACTTTCTCTGCGACAGAGGAACTGACAGTAAAAGCCAGCTGGACAGGAAGATATGGAAATAAGGACATAAATAAACTACAAGAGAAGTAATGAACAACTAAAATAATATATTTTAAGAACAGTAACAACATTGAAATAAATCTTTCATAAATAAGCTATAAAACTTAAAAATAAAAGAAAAACAAGAGGAAAGATAAGAAAAGGTGGAATTGTGTGTCCGAGTCTACCTTCAAGCAAAACAATTCTACCCCAAGACAGTGTAAGAACATGGTACAGAGACTATGGCACTGCCCAAGACTGGAGAACAACGGTTTGATTTTGGTGTGTCCTTTTCCCAGAAGAGCTGCTTATTATAGCTAAAGAGCCTCTTGAAAAATAAACCCGATAATGGGAGTTTATTTTTTCCCGTGGAGTTAGCCTTTACCAGACGTAAAGACTTATTAGCTCATGCTTATTGATCATGCAATTCACACTAAGAAAGTTTCTTTTATTTGATACTAGTTGACCCAACTCGTCAAAAATGACGTCTAAATATTGACATATATATGCACATGCACGTGCAGAGATTCAACCCTTCCCACCCCATCCGCCATTCCTAACTACAACCCGCTGGTTGGGCAATTCGTGGAGTGTGGGGGTTCCGTATGTACCTATCGGGGTACCCCTCTCCCCAGGGTATGACTACTTCCTCTCCCCCCGGGCGTGACAAGATTATATATATATATATATATATATATATATATATATATATATATATATATATATATATATATGTATATATATATAAATACATATATATATATATGTATATATAAATATATATATATATATATATATATATATATATATATATATATATATATATATACATATAATCTTGTCACGCTCGGGGGGAGAGGAAGTAGTCGTGTATGTATGTATGTATGTATGTATGTATATATATATATATATATATATATATATATATATATATATATATATATAAATACTTGTTCTTTATCGTATTTAGGAGATAGATTCCCTATTTGATTCAATATCACCACAGATTTTTGAGGGATTAGTCTTGAATTAAGTTCCACATGCACTGCCATATATCAAACTTTCATTTCTTATTACTTCTTGGATATCCTCTCGCAGCCCCTACTTTATACAATAAATACCCCCCTTGACCCTAGATGACGACCTGCTCTTGTTATCACCGAAGGATCTCAAAGTACCCCATAATCCCACCGCCCATTCTAATCCATAATATCTTCTGAGTTTGAAATAAAGATTGAAAAAAAAGTATCCATTAAAACAGGATGATGTTCCGGGCCATTCCAGTAACAAAGAGGCCAATTTTCTTTTTCTACTCTCTTTATTATAACATCCCTCGCCGCCCACTGAACTAGATGGATGGAACTTTTTCTCGAGCTTCGTAATTTTTTTTTTTCTGGGGAATGGTCCTTTAAGTATCAAGGGTAATTTAATATGAGCACTTTTTGTGTGCTTCCTTTTCTATATCCAAATCGATTCCACCTTACAAACAACAGGTAATCAATCATATGCTGGTACGTGTTAGGAATAGATTAATTTTTTATGTTGCAGTGGCTAGGGCGTCATTCTCCACAGAAAAGGGATGGGGTGCGCGATTCTAAACAGGATAAAATTTTGAGAACATTCTGTATAAACTTAGGCTTTTGTTGACCTGCAAAATATCTTAAGCATCAAGTAGTTAGCAGCCAGTGGTCTATTGTAAAAAGGCTCAAGAATGTATGTGGTAGTAACCACATAAAATTATTTTTTTGAGAATCAGAATGCTATTACCTACTGAAGCACACTCGTTCCTCTCCCCCATATTAAAAGGTACAAACGCTTAAATCCCGGCCAGAGTAGGAGACCTAGTTTTATACAATTTTCCTTGAGTAAAAGTTACTCAAAGTTAAAAGAAAATTCTATATTAACAGGTCTAACTTTTTGTGGATTTATATCATATGCTCTCTCTCTCTCTCTCTCTCTCTCTCTCTCTCTCTCTCTCTCTCTCTCTCTCTCTCTCTCTCTCTCTCTCTCTCTCTCTATATATATTTAAATAAAGATTAAACAATACCAACAAGTGATTAGAACTAAAAATAAGATAAAACAAACAGATAACATAAGCAATGAATATCTGTAAGATACGGCAAAGGGAATTTGGAGCCATATGCAATCAATAAGGAAAATATTATACTATAACACTATAAAATCATACAGGAAAATTAACAATCAATTTTATATGCTCGTTTGATGTAATTGCACAGAAATATACAAGGATTGAATCGTATCAGACTCTAATTGCTGGAACAAAATGGAATAGACTTTATCCGTAAGTTTACATTGGAATAACGAACGTCACTGACGCACAACATGATAATACAAGTGTTTTTAAATAAAATGTGATGAAGTTCTTTAGTTAAAAGTAAACTGGTAGGTGCAGATTCTGGGAACTGGCAGCAATAAATACTGAAAAAACAATAATGTAATGATGTGATTGCAAGTATTAAAGAATATTTATCAAAAGAGGGACCACAGAAACGAAAGCAACACTATACAAGTACTATACGCAAAAGCTACTTGCCACTCAAGTGAGAGAGAGAGAGAGAGAGAGAGAGAGAGAGAGAGAGAGAGAGAGAGAGAGAGAGATTTAAAATCGCAAATAGAAAGAATTTGAAATATGAGAGGAAGTAACAGATGAATATATTCACACCGGTGGAAATAGGATATCCCCGTCGAAACGTTTCTGTTTGTAATTATAATTGGGGTTTACATTTCAACGAAACACTGGTAGTAGACCTAGATTTTTCAGCATTCGTCCATATTTCAAATTCATTTTCTTGGTAATGAGAGAGAGAGAGAGAGAGAGAGAGAGAGAGAGAGAGAGAGAGAGAGAGAGAGAGAGAGAGAGAGAGAGTTGGTTAACATACCTTCGAATAATAACGACAATGATAATGATAACATTAGCAATCCTGCTGCTATAACAACTATTGTCATTAGTGTCTGAAGTATGATCATGCAAATGGCAAAATAGAAAAGCGAAGATATAGGAGATTAATTTCTTGCTAAGCTTAAGCAAAAATGAGAAAATTCTCAATTCTCATACAGTGCATAAAACGATAATACATACTTCTTCTTCTTCTTTGTCTGCATCTTTTCCCACTTTTATGTGGGGTCGATGTTTCTGGCCAGCTTTCTCCATCTACCTCTGTCCCACACTTCATCACCGGTTAATCCCTTTGACCGGAGGTCATCCTTGATACAAAAACGATAATACATACATACACACACACACACACACACACACACACACACACAGTATATATATATATATATATATATATATATATATACATGTGTGTGTATATAGATTATGAGAAAGCTTTGATTCTGTCAAAACTTCAGTAGTAATGAAAGCCCTTCAAAGACAAGAAATAGATGAATCTTATGTTAGAATACTTGAAGATATTTATATTACGACAATCCTAAAACTACATAAAGATAGGGAGAAAATTCCGATTGAGAAAGAAGTTACACGGAGAGACCCCATCACTCCTACAATAATTGAAGCATGCCTAGAAGTTATTTTTAAAATTTAGAATGGGAAAATGTAGGCATCCACATTAATGGGATATACCTTAATAACTTCAGATTTGTATAAGACAAAAGATGATAGAAAATTTGAATAGAGAAAGCAGAAATGTAGGACTGAAAATAAATATGAGTAAAACTAAGCTAATGTTGAATGACAATGCAGAGAACACAGATAAGGGTTAAGGACGAACCAGTATAGATTGTTAATGGATATACGTACTTAAAACAGACAGTAAGCGTTTCCCCACGACATGAGATCTATATTAAAAGAAGTATAACCATGGGATGGAGAGCTCTTGGTAAACAAAATGAGATTATGGAACGTAAAAGGCTATTATCTCTAAAAAAAGAAAAGTATTTAATCAGATGGTCCTACCGGTAATAAGTTGTCCATCAGAAATTTGGAGCCTTACTAAAGCCTTAGAACATAAGCTAGTTACAACTCAAAAGAGCTATAAGAGAATAATGATGGGATTAACTCTAAGAGACAAAAAAAAAAAAAAAAAAAAAAAAAAAAAAAAAAAAAAAAAAAGAGCATCATGGATACGAAAGCAAACTGAAGAAGAGAATATTCTACCATGTAAGAAAATGAAATGGACACGAGCAGAATACATAATGAAAATGACAGATAATAGATGGACATAATAACATAATGGGTCCCAAGAAATTGCAAAAGAAGAAGGAGAAGGAAGAGAAGACGATGGATTGGTGAATAAATAAAATTTGCGTATAAGCAAACATAGAAACACCATAAACAGACATGAGTGGAAGAACATGTCTGAGGCCTTTGCTTTGCAGTGCATAATATATATATACACATAAAATATATATATACATATATATATATATATATACACATATATATACATATATATATATATATATATATATATATATGTGTGTGTGTGTGTGTGTGTGTGTGTTTAGATATATATATATATATATAGTATATATATATATATATATATATATATAGTATATATACATATATATATTATATATTCATATTTATACATTTATATATATGCATATATATATACATTTATATATATATATATATATATATATATATATATATATATATATATAATTTACATATATGTATATATATATTATGCACTGCAAAACAAAGGCCTCAGACATGTTCTTCCACTCATGTCTGTTTATGGTCTTTCTATGTTAGTTTATATGCATATTTTCTTAATTCATCAATCCATCGTCTTCTCCTCCTTCCCCTTCTTTTGCAATATTGAGACGCGTGGAAGACCTTTGTCCTGCAGTGGACTAGCAACGGCTGGTTATGATATTGGCCGGTAATCAGACTTTTGCTAGATATCGAGATTTTGTATTGTATTTAGTAGTTTCTTTCGACCAGTATTTGAACGATGACAATTGTCTATTTTTGTTTAACTGATAAGTTTTCTATATGATAAGAATATAATTCCACCAAATACTCCTTTTCTTTGCTGCTGTAATTAATATGCGTAATTTGGTTTGTCCCATTAGAAGTAATAAAGTACGTTTCTGATTGTATAGTTATTTGGGTACGGATCGTTTTATATATCTTTCATCTAATCGGGAGTAAAAAATGAAAAATATCCGGTGGCCAGGTGATATTGTTCATCAAGATTAGTAAGAGCTTCTTCTAATTTAGCATTATTGCCGACATTTAATTACAGCGGCGTGTACCCTTAAGTTTGCTGGTGCTTGCAAGAAAGGCACTTCATTGTATTTGTACTTTAGCACAAAGCAACAAGCACTACACAGGAACCCAACCCGACCACCACCCCTTCATGTTCGCCTTTTAATTTGGAGGCATAATGGGCTCTCCCCCTCGCCCTCCCACCAAACTATTTTACTTATAGGTCGTCTTCGAGCACTTTTTGCCGGCATATACTTAAAGAATGAACTAGATTGTGCCCCTCCCCCCGAGTGCTTTACTGAAAGATAACAGCACATTCTAGTTAAGTGGACTATGAAGGAACGGAGAGTATTAATTATATAATCATAGCGATCCAGAGTTACTTGGTGAAATGGTGGCCTTCGCTTATTTTAATGCGAAATATTTCACTCTGGGGATTTACTATCGGTTTTAATTTTTATGTATATATATATATATATATATATATATTATATACTTATACACATACATATATAATATATATATTATATATATATTATATATATGTATATATATATATATATATATATATATATATATATATAATATTACTTGCTAAGCTATAACCCTAGTCGAAAAAATAGGATGCTATACGCCCAGGTTCTCCTACAGGGAAAATAGCCCAGTGATGAAAGGAAATAATGAAAAATAAAGTATTTTAAGTACATTAACATTGAAATAAATATATCCTTTATAAACTCTAAAAATTTAACACAACAAGAGGAAGAGAAGCAAGATAGAATAGTGTGCCCTTGTGTACCCTCAAGCAAGAGAACTCTAACCCAATACAGTGGAAGACCATGGTACAGAGGCTATGGCACTACCCAAGACTAGAGAACAATGGTTTGATTTTGAAGAGTCCTCCTAGAAAAGCTGCTTACCTAGAGGAAAGTGGCCACTGAACAATTATAGAACAGTAACCCCTTGGGTGAAGAAGAATTGTTTGGTAATCTCAGTGTTGTCAGATGTATGAGGACAAAGGAGAATATGTAAAGAATAGGTCTGATTATTCGGTGTATGTTTAGGCAAAGGGAAAATGAACCGTAAACAGAGAGAAGAATCCAATGTCGTACTGTCTAGCCAGTCAAAGGACCCTATAACTCTTCAGCGATAATATATATAAATTTAAACCGATATTAAAAAGTATATAAAACGATCCGTACCCAAATAACTATGCAATCAGAAACGTATTTTATTACTTCTAATGGGACAAACAAAATTACGCATATTAATTGCAACACCAAAGACAGGGAATATTTGGCGGAATTATATTCTTATCGCATAAAAAACTTACCATTCAAACAAAATTAAACAATTGTCATCGTTATAATACTGGTCGAAAGAAACTACTAAATACAGTGCAGAATCTAGATATCTTGAAAAAAATCTGATTACTGGCCATTATTATAATCAGCCGTTGCTAGTCCACTGCAGGACAGAGGCCTACCATGCACGTCCCTTTATAATCTTTTTAGGCAAGTCTATACCCGCAGTTTCTTAGCTCGTCAATCCATCATCTTCTCCTTCCCATGCTTCGTTTGCAATCTCTAAATTTATGGATCTGGATCTGATTGGTTTACATGTAAACTGAATGCAAATATTCAGGTACCCAGATATATGCGAGCAAAAGACTCAATCTCATGCACGTAATAAAATCACGAAGGGAAATCATTATTATTAATTGTACTGGAGCATACGGGATTAGTACATATATTATATATCCAAATGCTCACATAATATATATATATATATATATATATATATATATATATATATATATATATATATATATATAGGGGAACCCATCTATCAACTATATATATATATATATATATATATATATATATATATATATAGGGAGAGAGAGAGAGAGAGAGAGAGAGAGAGAGAGAGAGAGAGAGAGAGAGAGAGCAATGGTCCAGTATGTTCTCGTTGTAGCATCCCGCGATCATCTCTACACCTCTCAACTGATAATCATGACAATCTCCTTGCCTCGATGATGGGTTGAACAGTAATTACATGATGTTAACATAATGACCATCGCCGTCGTATAATTATAAGGCTACAGGGCGTCAGTTGGCTTACCGATAGGGCCAGCAATTTCTAGATGGGTGTATTTACTAGTAGTTGCCGGTCTCATGCCTTTGTGGAGATGTCCGTGCTTGCTTGAGCGTGGAAAAGCGGCAAGCAAAAGGAACAAAGGCCCATAACTCCGCAGTGGAAAGCGAGCGAGTGTCGCAAAAGGAAAGGTTTATTTACAATTATCTCGAGAGAATCAACTGTAATTACCGCAATTCGCCCGACGCTTGGGCGTACGAGAGGAATTTTCACTTCAAGATTCGGGTTAATGAGAGGAAAAATTAATCGGAGTTACCCGAACGAGCATAAACTGTACGCATGGCCTTCTGGAAACTATTCATAAAAAAAGGTCATCGAGTATCAATACTAAGATAATCTGGAGAAACAATTAATGAAAAATTCTCACAATAGTTCACTAATATATTCTAATAATATTGACGAGTAACATAGAGCTTTAAAAATAATTACAGTCGAGAGAGAGAGAGAGAGAGAGAGAGAGAGAGAGAGAGAGAGAGAGAGAGAGAGAGAGAGAGAGAGAGAGAGAGTCTATACTAATCTCTACAAGTCATAATGATCGGTAAAATCCACGTGTATCATAACCGAATTGAAAATGGCAGCAGGAAATAGCACATGCAATGTCAACGGACAATTTAATTTTGTAACAATACCTTATATAACCCTGAAAGTAACAGTTTACAAAATTACGATATATGGGTTTTTTTTTTCTCTACCACCACATCCTCTCAAAACTTGCTAACATAATCCATAACTGCACTGAATAATAAATGTTAAAAACACAATCAGAGATTATGAGCACCGGGTAACCAAACCTGCCTGAACGCATGAAAGCCTGATCTATTCAAAACTAACTTTATACACATGATACACGAACATAGATGCATACATACATACTCAAACATACACATACATATATTATTATTATTATTATTATTATTATTATTATTATCAATTGCTAAGCTACAACCCTAAGTTGGAAAAGCAGGATGCTATAAGCCCAGGGGCTCCAACAGGGAAAATAGCCCAGAGAGGAAAGGGAAAAGGAAAAAATAAAATATTTTAAGAAGAGTAACATCATTAAAATAATATCTCTTATATAAACTATATAAACTTTAACAAAACAAGAAGAAGAGAAACTAGATAGAATAGTATGCCCGAGTCAACCCTCAAACAAACGTACAGATACACTCATATACATATGTGTGTTTGCCCGCACGTAATATACACACAAGCGAATCATGTCTTGAATTTGTTAAAGCTTCAAGCAATAAAATGCCAGCAATGCTCAGAAATACCAATACGAAAATCTGAAAGAACGAAACCTATTCATAAATGAAATATTTCTATTGTTTAAGAAAATACCCTAAAAAACTTAAAGCAATCCACCATGATTGAAGACAAGAGGTCACATGTCTCTAATATCATGGTATTTATTCCTTTGGTCGACTTCAGTGTTACAAGGAGATACGCATTGACTCACGTTCGCCAAGAATGTCTTGGTGTAAACAGTTGCTGAACTTCTTTACGACATGTACGGAAGCTACACACATGAATGAGAAAAATGGCAACAAAGTTAGGATTAGATCAGAACTGCATTCCAATAGTGTCTATAAAAGGACATGCTATCATCATCATCATCATCATCATTATTATTATTATTATTATTATTATTATTACTATTATTATTATGGCAAACTTTTTAACCACAAAGTTAGAGGGATTCCTCTCCTTTACCATTGTTTCTCAATTCTTCCATCAGACTTATATTAATAATAATAATAATAATAATAATAATAATAATAATAATAATAATAATAATAATAATAATAATAATGATAGAAAAATTTTGATCATCTTTATTTTCTGAAAACAATTAAACCCTTCAAGAGAAACCACACGTCAATTCTTGCAACTGTGTAGTTTTCATTCAATTCAACAAAGTAAAAAGTATCTAATTTTACGACGACCTCTTTTACGATTACACACAATTATCAATTCAGATTTTCCTTCGTTATTCTTTAAAAGAGATATTTTCTGTAGATTTAACCTCACAAAATCCAGTTAGCTTACACTTTGCCCTAAGCAGACTGCTGACCATTAGCATCCCCAAGTGAGAACATGTGGATGCTGCTGCTGAAATCAGTGATGAGAACGTGTATGGGAGATGCTAAACCATAAAATAATCATTAAGTGAAGGGTAGTAAAGTAAAGGGAGAGATCGTTTCGAAGTCAACGAACATGTACAATTATTTTCGGCATTAACTGTCCACAATAAGGAATGAGGGGAGATGTAGATATTGGTTTCTAAAAGAAAACAGAAAAAGGTGATCAACTTTACGACAAAAAATTTAGAAACCTAACCTTCCATGTATACTCTGTAAACCAGTTTTGAGTCGTTGAATCCAAATATTAATAAGCTATGTTAAGCGTGAAAAAATATATGCAATAATTGTTAAAAATATACAATGATTATTAAAACTAACTATGATCCTAATCCTATACACAAAATTAATGTTGAATTACTTGTAGTCTTCTAACCTTCACTCCAAAATCCGATCTCTAAATATCGAGGATTCATTCAATTCGTTGCTGGTGGTAAATTTTAAAGAAATTAATAATTTCTTGTTATTGGATATGACTTTCATAGTCATTGGGGCCAGTTAAAAAAAAAAATATACAATACCACGACCTTTAATCCGAGAATAGATTCATAATGTATTAATTATATATAAAAAGTACTCGATTAAATTCTATCCTCATTCCCACTACCACAACCAAAAAGCGTTCTCAGTAATAATAATGGTAAACTATTACACAAAGAGGCACATGAGAACTTCCCTTACTACACTTCTTCTCTTGATGAATAAGATTACAGTAGGTTTAATTAGGTTCCATTTGCGTATACGGTAGCATTTTTTTCGCGTTGTGCCTTGAATTAGTTCTTTGACCGACGCAGATGAATGCTCACTTGTATCTCCAAACAAATCAAGAAGATGCTCCTAGGGGGAGATGAATCTGTGAATGGATGCTGTACATAAAGAGTGGAAAAATAAACTTAGACCTACGATACGAGGATAAATCATAATCTTAGAATAGAATAAAAAAAATAAATTCGATAGCTATCAATTGTCAAAAATTTCAAAAATACCGAATGGGGTGGGAGATGAAAAATCAATAGATAAATTATAACTTTTCCCTTCAAAATATGGGAGATGCTTGCGTTAAAATCCTTATTAGTTATGAATGCAAAAGTGAACATGGAACTTTCAACTAATCAATAAATGATGAACAATAAAATAAATATAATTGTCCAACCGATGTCTTGTATCAAAATTGAAATTTTCATAAAGGCGACACACCAATAATCGTGTTGAAACTCACACATAATCGTAATATATAAGAAGTAATTTTTATATTAGCCAGTTACAAAGAGTATTTATTTCTCGCAACATTCGCTAGATATTCACAAATGCAAATACCGATTTTTTTATTTATTCAATGATATTGAAAGCTATAGCGATTAATTCTATTGTTAAGCATAAATTTGAATTCCATTCATCGTAGTGAATGCCTCTTTTTCATGGTAATACAACAACCGTTTCAGCTTTTAATTTTCAATTAATAATGATTAATTTAAATGAAAGAAAAAATATAAGGAACAATTGCAAAAGGCATCGAATAACCCCCCATAGTTTACAATTCTACATGGATAATTTCACAGCAGGGGATTTCCTTTTAAGATTTACCATGTCATGTGAGTTGCGGTTGTCGGGAATTAAAAATACGGCTGTTAGCTTTTTGCGTCTGTATAAAAAACTGTTAATAGTAACAGTCCACCTATATTGTATTTGATACATACATACATACATACATATATAAATA
>NC_090730.1:85053424-85063424 GCF_036898095.1 Palaemon carinicauda | reverse complement strand
GATTAACATTTATATAGCTCACTCTACCCAAGGGGGCAAAAACAGTACATATTACAAGCCGAAAATATTTAATTACATACAGCTTTGTGTTATAATATCTTACTGAAGCAAGCAAACAAAGAAAGATCTCAAGTCAGTCGATAATTTCTCCCATATGCATTCCTACTCTTCTCGATATAAAATAAATATGGTCAAAGCAGACCAATGTCGCAATGGAACAGTATTCTGCTTTACATTCTTAAGCAGAATAATCGCGCACAACATTGCTCCCCAACTCGTTATCAGGCAATCAAATTTCCTTCACACAGCATTATTCTTCTCCCTAATTCGTTCGCGAGGCATTTACTCCTCTGTTTGCTAAATGCCACCCCACCCCCCTATTCTTCCTAAGGGCAAAAGTCAGCTTCTAGATCTGTGCTTTGTTGAAGAAACAAATCTCTCCACAAATTCTGTCGGGGATTACAACACTGTTAACTACAAACTGCATCGATTTTGATACATTGTTCTTTGGGAGCTGAGCCTAATGTTTTGTTCTGTGAATGTCAGTGTTCTTTACTTACACAATTTTCACAATTCTTTACTAACACAATTTTCACATGCTTAGTTCATCCCATAGAAAATACCCCTATCCTCCTCCTTTCAAGATTCGCCCTTCAATAGTAGGGGAAAGCCTGCCTGAGAAAAACAAACATAAATCAAGAATAATGAGTAAAGTTTGATTACGAACCAGACCTTGCCTGGGAAAATACATCACTGTAATTGCTTTTACTGCCTGTAATGAACTTCATTATCCCATTCCAACATCAACTGGTAGAAGTCAGAGAAGCAAAAAAGGGGATATCAATCGCGAATTCTGACATTTTAGTAATTGCAAACCTTGTGAAATAAGATACCAGTCATGTTCTTTAAATGTAGATGAACTTTAGTTTAAAAATCTTGCCAGAAATATTCTTTTTAATGGTATTGAGAGCACCATAACTGTAATTTCTGCTCATGTATGGGGCAAGGACATACATGACAACTGACTTGTCTTACATGTTCGTTATCGTATAAGCGGAAATATGATTTGAAAATGCTGTGATATGCATAGTTAAAAAAGACTTCCGACCATGCAAATACTCCAGTTCATAATAAGAATAAAATAGAAATGAGTAATTTCATGCAATATTTCAAATGCAGGCAGGTCTTGCAATTTTTTTTTATCTATTCTGGATCTGTTAATTTCGACGGCAGCGCACCATTTGCTTAAATGTCCCATGATGACCCTAAATATTTTCTTGCATAGATGGGCGAGGCAATTATAGCATCAGAGGGAATATCTTGCTTTGTCTTATGCGATCACGTTCATTAGTGACGACAATGCGTACTTTTGTTATCGTTCACAAGCAAAAACAATGGTTTCTATTTTATATAAACTTTTAATTATGAGAACAAATCAGTACTTATATCAAGATATCTAATATAAAATGTAAAACAAATCTTCATTGGTAAAAACTTTTCCATTTTCAATATTATGCCATGAAATACAACAATACATTCAGAAATATAAACGATAAAATCAGAGCTGCCAACAACAGGCAATCATTCTTGGTTAAGGCACCAGCCACCCGTTGAGATACTAATGCTAGAAAGTTATCGAATCCTTTGACTGGCCACACAGTACTACATTGGATCCCTGTTTCTGGTTACGGGTCATTTTGTCTTTGCCGACACATACACAGAATAGTCTGGCCTATTCTTTACACATTGTGCTCTTTCCTCATACGCATAACAACCCTGAAATTATCAAACAAATCTTCTTCTCTCATGAGGTTAGCTATTGTACTGTAATTGTTCATAGGCTACTTTCCTCTTGGTAAGGGTAGAAGAGACTTTAGCTAAAGTAAGCAGCTCTTCTAGGAGAAGGACACTCCAAAATCAAACCATTGTTCTCTAGTCCTGGGTAGTGCCATAGCCTCTGTACCATGGTCGTCCTTAGTCTTGGTTTAGAGATCTCTTGGTTGAGGGTATATTCGGGCACACTAATCTATCTTATTTCTCCTCCTCTTGTTATTTTGAAGTTTTTATAGTTTACATATGAAAGATTTATTTCAATGTTTTTATTATTCTTAAACTTCTCTTGCTATTTATTTCTTTATTTCCTTTCCTCACTGGGGTATTTTCCCTGTATGAGCCCTTGGGCTTATAGCATCCTGCTCTTCCAAGTAGGGTTATAGCTTAGCAAATAATAATAATAATAATAATAATAAAATAATAATAATAATAATAAGACTTGAAAATTCACCTCCCTAACTAAAGGTTAGCAAGCCCGAAAAGCTGCGAAAACAATGCTGCAACTTGTCAGACAACGGTCGTTATGTCGATCTTCAACGAAGGCGACAACCTCATAAATCGGTCTAGAAAAAGACGAGCCCGATGCACTACTCGAAACCAGGATAAACAGTTACCATTACTAAAGTGAATTATCATGTGTTATTCCTTTTATCCTTTATGATTCAATTTAACAACTACATTTTCATCAAAAATTATCCTATGCAAGTAGGCTAATGCCAAATATAATTTGTTCACACTAATAAACCAAGTATTGAAATCTAGTTCTTAACAAGTGCTTAAAATTGAAACAATACATAATTAATAAAGCATTTTTATCATTTTGGTTTTCCCTTTTTAACTTTTTCCCTGTAAAAACATATGTCTGAATTTACAAGTAAGCCACTACGATGACTTGAAAGATAACATCTCCCTTCAAATGAGCCACTATGCGGGGACTTGCTGCAAGAACTGCCGTAGCTGTCAGATGTTGCTTTCCAGGTTGACAATTTGTCCCAACATAAAAGTACACAGTATCGTCAGTAATGAACGTGACTGTACCTATTGAATGATGGAGGCAAATAGTTGATCATAGACCAAGCATACGGTAATAGAGATACGTCAAAGTCTCGAAATATTGTAGGGAACAATCATTAAGTCTTGTGCTCTGCTTAAGTCACGGTTGAGATGGCTGCAGTAATACTTTATAACTAAACGATTTATTAAATAAGCAAACAAAAGAGTATAACAGAAGATTAATTTTAAAGTGGTGAGAGAGATTTGATTTCAATGGACTGCATATTTCTGCTACCAATGAAAATCTTTTCATCATCATGGTCAGGAAGATTTATTACAGCTCCATTGAAATCACCTGGAAGTTGATAGATGTATCTATCTATAAGCTGCTGTATCTTGTAATCCTTGGTAGAGCTGTGGTTCTACTTTTGAGTTTTTAAGATTAGTTCAAATCCCAAACAGATAAAGGTCAAGTGTACTAAAAATATCAGAAATAAAGAGGTGAATACGACATTGTAGTTATATTAGTACGCAGATGTGAGTGTGTTTTTAGCGGTTGATGAAGCTTTTTTTTTTTTTTTTTACCAGGATTCCAGTCACGATTCGGCAATTAGAACGAGATAAAAAACGTTGCCTTACTATTACTATCAAAACTCCACCATATGAATAAATAAATAAATAAATAAATATATATATATACATATATATATATATGTATATGTATATATATATATATATATATATATATGTATGCATATCGCAAGCTTTGCACATTTATTTCTATAATAAATTTTGTGGAGACAAGCATGTCCAAGATGCTTGAGTTGAGAGAGGAATGAATACGTTACCGTGGTTATTACAAAGACATACGCACGCTCACACGAAGACACATACACATGCACACATATGTATAGTATATATATATATGTATATATATATATATATATATATATATATATATATATATATATATATATATAAATAATCGCCAAGGGGGGAAGAGAAGGAATGGATATAAGGTCCTAGGAGGTCACGGCTTTTGAATTAGAAATGATGGGGAGTAAATATTAGAGATGGTTCAGTTTTAAATTGGCTTGTGCGAAGAACTGGTTTCAGATTTTGGATAAGCACCTGATTACTTATGAAAGTGGAGGAATGGAAAGCCAAATATATTACATCCTGGTTAGAGGAGTTGATAAAAACAATGTGATGAACTATAAACTGATTTTGGCGGAACATGTGTTAAACAACATAGACTGGTAGAGAGGGATTTTAAAATGAAAACCCTTAAAGAATTAAGGTTTAAGACCTTAAAGCAGAAAAGGGTGACCAATTTAGGAAGACTGTGGGAGAGAGAAAGGTTAAACTTAGTGATTGGACAAGGTAAATATCTGGTTGGGTAGGAAAGAAATATATATACGGAAAACAGAGGAATTACTGGGAAGAACCAGTGTATATGATGTGTCGAAAAGAATAAGTGGTGGTGGAACAGGGAAGTGCACGAATCGGTTAAAAGAAAGTAAACATCGAAGGCATTTAAATAAGGGCTTGAAAGCAAGGCATGCATAGTGTGCAGAGGAAAGGTATATAGAAGAGGAAAAAGATTCTGAGAGGAAAGTAGGTATAGTTATTATGAAATCGGTAGAGGAATTAAATAAAAGGCTAGGAAATAGTGAGGGAAAAAAGTATATCTATAAAATTTCAAATCTGAAGAAAAGGCAAACACACGATTTGGGGCAACTTGGAATTATTAAAGATAGAGATGGAAATATATTACAAAGTGATGAAGACATTAACAGAAGATGTAGAGAATATTTTGAACAAGTATAAAGTACAGAAAACAAGAGAAGAGCTGGGAGAAGCACAAAGGGTGGAGGACCTAGTGACAGAGATACGGACTACCGAAGTGAAGCGGGCATTGAGTAAATTGAAAAATTGTAAAGCACCAGGTCCATCAGAGTTTCAAAATGAAATGGTAAGATAATAGCTACAGAGGGGAAATAATAGATGATAGAGTTATTAAGAGCAATATGGGAAGGGGAAATAATGCCTAAACACTGGGAGGAGAGAGTAATGGTATTTATACTCAAACAAAAAAGTGATGTCATGAATGGCAGTAACTATTAGGGAATTAAACTAACAGAATATGGTTTGAACATTTTTGAGAGGATTGTACCGCCCGTATTTCACACAGGCTCGTACACTGTAACGGCATCTCCCCTCGCACTGATAACAACCTGTTTAAGCCTGTTCATGAATTATTTTGTTTGAATTTTTGAGACATTCTTGCTTGGAACGGCTTGTACATAAACTCATAATCCATTGAAATAGAATTATTTGTATTCCCTTCGCCTATCAGTTATCACCTAACGGCACTCCCATACATTTGGTGACCACCAGGTGAATTGCTCCCTCCAGCCTTCCCACTCACTGCTGTGCCCTAATCTTGAAAATGCTGCCCACTGAACCTGCCTCTCAACACACCCCACCTCAATGAAACTGCTGCTCTTCGCCAACAGAGAAGCGTTTGTCTGGTTCCAGCATGCCGAAGTCCAGTTTCGCATCAAAGCAGATGATGTTCTCGCGGCGATCCCCGAGGACACTTTCCCGGAAATCTCCAATTGGCGAGCAAGGGGACATACCAATAGTGTACGACGTCCTTAAAACATACCTCCTTGAGCAGTATTCGCCATTGCCAGCCCCCCCCCCCCCCCCCTTTATAGCCAAGCTTTTACACCTCTCTCAACTACCGTTGGGGGACCAGAAGGCTTTGCTCGTCGTCAAAGGATGAGTATCGCTCACCTGCAACCCGCTGCAGACTTGTGAGGTAAACCTACTTCATGCCCTTTGGGTACGATGCTTACCTGAACCTGTATACGCTGCCATACCAGATGTCGATAATTTGCCCATGAAGGACCTGATGACCAAAGTCGACGCCCTTATGGACAGCCACTTCACCATCTTCAAGACCTCCATCAACGCCTCCACTCCTGACGAAGAAGACTACTATTCAATATCAACCAAAACTGATATGTATGTGGTAGGACACTGACGGCCAACCTGTGACGTGCCAGAGCGGTCAAAAAGCCGCCCACCACCCACCGCTCACTCACTCACCAACCAACGACCTCTATAGCCGCTTACTGACGTCCATCAGCTGCAGTTATGCTACAGCCACTCCACATTCAGGGCTGCTGCGAAGAAATGTGTTAACGGTTGTCAATGAGCAAAAAACATGTAAATAGGCCATCACTTGTGGCGGTGGCCTCCCCTATCTCTAAATTTTCCTTTTAACATGATGCAGGTACGGGCTTACGAATTTTGGTAAATACAGGAGCTTGCTGTTCTTTTCTGCCAAGCCACTCTCCAGACACGACGTAGTCTGTCTAAATCTGCTGACGTCCACCTAGTAGCTGCCAGGGGTTCTGCAGTAACTGCCAACGGTTGCGAGAACCTCACATTATCGTTTGGACACATCAAATATCACTGTAGTTTTTCATTGTTGACATCACATTACCAATCCTCAGCCCAGATTTCCTCTCACATTACCATCTCCTCGTTGATGTCACTCACAAACGGCTAGTCAACTCAGACTCTTACTCATTGACACCTCTCCAATCTGCCCTCTCCGACCCCTCTCTCCACATCAACGCACCCACGAATGTCTACGCCCACCTCCTCACGTTGTACAAGAAAGTCTTCCGAACAGAATTTTGCCAAACGCCCACGGTTCCTGCCAAATACGGTATTTACCACCATATTAAGAGGATAGGGCCCCAGTGATTGCCAGATTCGGGCATCTGGCACCAGATTGTTTGGCAGCTGCCAAATGAACATTCGCCAAAATGGAAGAAATAGGCCTTTGCCAAATGATCTCAAACCCATGGTCAGTGCCCTTGCACATGTTCCTGAAGAAAGACGGCGCCCAATGCCACTGTGGGGATTACAGGCATTTAAACATGCAGACAACCGGATCACTAACCCCTTCCAAACATCACTGACGTGACTTACCACTTGCATTAAGTGACGGTTTTCTCGTTTTGGCTTTCGTCATGCTGGGGCCACTTTTCAACGTCTCATGGATGGCATATTAGGGGACTTCCCCTTCTGAGTGTTACATGGACGACATACTTGTGTTCTCATCCTCCAAAGAGGAACACCTCCATCACATATACATCGTGCTTGACCACCTACAATAGAATGGCCTAGTAATCTGGTATCGTTCTCAGGGCACCACATCACTACTAAAGGGGTCCATCCCCTCGCTGAAAAGGTAGCAGCTGTTCAGAAGATCCCTACGCCCTCGACCATTAAAGCACGGCAAGAATTCTTGTGCATGATCAACTATTATCATCGTTTCCTGTCGGTCCTCAATGCCACTCTTGGCCCTCTCTACGCCTTCCTCAAACACAAGCCAAAAGACCTGAAGTGAGGTCCCCTTCAAGAAGTGTACTTCTGCAACGCTAAGAATGCCCTATCAACCGGTGCTGCTCTCACTTTTCCCGTGCCACTACCATTGGCCTTCTTCAGTAGAATACTGTCCAAGGCAGAATCCGACTACTCTACCTTTGATTGCAAATTGCTGGTGGTGATTTTGGCTGTCAAATATTTTTTCTAATTCTTAGAAGGTACACCCTTCGTCATTCGCACGGACCACATACTTCTGATACACGCCTTCACTCGACAGTCTGACGCCTGGTCAGTCCGTCAACACTGACATCTCTAGGCCGTGCTTTGATAGTCGATGTCATGGGGATCTTCTGAACAACTGCTACCTTCTCAGGGAGGGATTGGAGTCCTTCAGGAGTGATGCGTTGCCCTAAGAATGATACTTCGTTGGCGCTAAAGGTACACTTGTTGTACTGGACTACAAGGCCATTCTGTTATAATCAGTCGAGCACGATGCGTAGGTGATGGAGATATTTCTCTTTGAAGAAAGAAAACACAAGTATGTCGGCCCCGTAACATACGCTGTGGCTGAATACAATTATACCCTTCAACATGTCCCTGGAAAATGAATCCCTTTGCTGATGCCCTGTCAAAAAATATATTGCCTGCCATTCACCTGGAATTGGATTATAATGGCTTGGCAGAAGCCCAATGAAAAGATCCAGAGTACTAAGCCTGTAGGACATCCTGCACATCCCTCTATTGGCAAGAAGTTCCGCTTGATGACACTTACGCCACCCTCCTCTGCGACATTAGTACTGGTAGACCTCGACCATGGATACCTGCTCCATGAGCCAACAGGGGTTTGATTTCATTCACGGCCATTCACATTCTTCACACCGAAAGGTGTTTGATTTCATTCCCGGCCTTTCACAACCCTCGCGCCGATCTACTGCACAGCTACTGAAGACAATGTTCATTTATCACGGCATTACTAAGGATGCTAAGGATTGGGTCCGTGACTGTATTTCATGCTAAACTTCAAAGGAACATTGACACTGATTCAGGAGTGAACACCTTTCCTCATTATTATTATTATTATTATTATTACTATCCAAGCTACAACCCTAGTTGGAAAAGCAAGATGCTACAAGCCCAGGGGCTCCAACAGGGAAAAATAGCCCAGTGAGGAAAGGAAATAAGGAAATAAACAAATGAAGAGAACAAATTAACAATAAATCATTCTAAAATAAGAAACAACGTCAAAACAGACATGTCATATAATAAACTATCAACAACATCAAAAACAAATATGTCATAAATAAACTATAAAAAGACTATGTCCGCCTGGTCAACAAAAAAGCATTTGCTCCAACTTTGAACTTTTGAAGTTCTACTGATTCAACCACCCGATTAGGAAGATCATTCCACAACTTGGTCACAGCTGGAATAAAACTTCTAGAGTACTGCGTAGTATTGAGCCTCGTGATGGAGAAGGCCTGGCTATTAGAATTAACTGCCTGCCTAGTATTACGAACAGGATAGAATTGTCCAGGGAGATCTGAATGTAAAGGCTGGTCAGAGTTGTGAAAAATCTTATGCAACATGCATAATGAACTAATTGAACGACGGTGCCAGAGATTAATATCTAGATCAGGAATAAGAAATTTAATAGACCGTAAGTTTCTGTCCAACAAATTAAGATGAGAATCAGCAGCTGAAGACCAGACAGGAGAACAATACTCAAAACAAGGTAGAATGAAAGAATTAAAACACTTCTTCAGAATAGATTGATCACCGAAAATCTTGAAAGACTTTCTCAATAAGCCTATTTTTTGTGAAATTGAAGAAGACACAGACCTTATATGTTTCTCAAAAGTAAATTTACTGTCGAGAATCACACCTAAAATTTTGAAAGAGTCATACATATTTAAAGAAACATTATCAATACTGAGATCCGGATGTTGAGGAACCACCGTCCTTGACCTACTTACAATCATACTTTGAGTTTTGTTAGGATTCAACTTCATACCCCATAAGTTGCACCATGCACTAATTCTAGCTAAATCTCTATTAAGGGATTCACCAACCCTAGATCTACATTCAGGGGATGGAATTGATGCAAAGAGAGTAGCATCATCTGCATATGCAACAAGCTTGTTTTCTAGGCCAAACCACATGTCATGTGTATATAGTATAAAAAGTAATGGGCCAAGAACACTACCCTGTGGAACAACGGATATCACATTCCTATAATCACTATGGTGCCCATCAACAACAACTCTTTGAGATCTATTACTTAAAAAATCAATAATAATGCTAAGAAACGACCCACCCACTCCCAACTGTTTCAGTTTGAAAACAAGGGCCTCATGATTAACACGGTCAAAGGCAGCACTAAAATCAAGGCCAATCATACGAACTTCCCGACCACAATCAAGGGATTTCTGTACAGCATGCTCCAAAGCCTTTACGAAAACCAAATTGCAAACTAGGGAGTAGATGATTACCTTCAGCAAACCTATTAAGACGTTTTGCCAGAAGACGTTCAAAAACTTTAGATAATATGGGAGTTATGGAAATTGGGCGGTAATCAGTGGGACTTGAGCTACCACAAACACATTTACATATCCTCAGCCTCAGTGTCGTTTTGCCGACATTCACGACGGCGTATCAAGTCTTATCCTCAGCCTCAGTGTCGTTTTGCCGACATTCACGACGGCGTATCAAGTCTCCTACCTACATCACAAGGACATCTTTATATGTTTACCATCATTGACCATTT
>NC_090730.1:85030924-85043424 GCF_036898095.1 Palaemon carinicauda | reverse complement strand
TACATATATATATACATATATATATGTATATTTATATGTATATTTATATATATATATATATATATATATACATACATACATATAAATATACATATATATATATATATATATATATATATATATATATATACTGTATATAAGTTTAATAAAATTTGGAAATCAAATCGCCTGAAATTACATATAAAAATCAGGCTATGTATCAGTTTAGTGAGATCTCTGTTACTGTATGGACATGAGTCGCGGTATGACAATGCAATAATCTCCAACAGATTTATTAGATTTGTGAATAAAGGCCTCAGAAGAAAATTAGGAGCTGAATGGCAGGACAGGATTAGAAATGAAAGTATAAGAGAGATTATTCGAGTGCACATGCAGATGAGATCATACTCTTCGTACTCCCCAAGAGAGATTAGTTCAACAAACGTTTAACTAAGCTCCACAAGGCACCAGAGTTGGAAGAACCAGGCCTATGTGGCTGAGGACTATGAAGCGTGAAATAAGAGATAATGAAGAGAGGTATTGAATTAAAAGCTCAAGATAGAGACGATTGGCGAAATCTAACCGAGGCCCTTTGCGTCAATAGGCGTAAGAGGAGATGATGATGATGGTGACGGTAAAAGAAGGTGCTATGGAGGAGGTCGGTGATCAAGGAAGTATTAAACCAAAGAAGATGAAAAAGTCTACAAACTTTGAGTGTACATATCCATACGAGTGTCTGAATGGAAACCAGGTCAATAATGTTCTTGATCTTATCAAAATCTAGGATAGAACCAAACATGATTGATAGGCGTATTCCTTCTCGTATGTTGTAATAACAAGTGAAAGATAAACCCTGTTTCAATGATGATTTTAGATGTGCTTATTTGGGGAAGCAAAAGGACTGTCATCTTTTGAAATGTAGCAGATCACATTTCACTTAAAATAACTATACTTAGCTAAAAGTTGTAACTCAGAGAGTTTATGCTTCAACTGAAAAGGAATATAATTTCATCATAAAAGAAACACTTTCTAGTACAACCCAGGAACTTAAGTGGTGGGCTACCTTTAAATATGCATTCTTTGGTATTGAGGTAACAGTTCCTCCTCTTCTTAAACCAAATGGCTCTGTCACTCATTGTTCAGAGGAAAGGGAAACCCTATTGGCTGATGTGTTTGGCAACATGAAGAGTAATGGCAAACTCGTTCTACCTCATGATGGACCTAGATGCTTATGGAGGTGTATACTCAAATGGTATTCTTCCATTTTTTTTTCTTTTTACAAAGGCAACTGATACACTAGCTCCTCAGTTGTCTGTTATTTTCCCCAAGTTAGTAGGTTAGAGGTTATTTTTGCACTTGCTCTATCCCTGATGATTATCGTCCAATTTCCACAACTCTTACTGTATCTAATGTTTTTGAATGTCTTTTGGCAAAACTTCTAAATATGTATGCTGAAGGAAGCTGTTCCCTAGTTTGCAATTTGGCTTTCGCAAAGGACTTGGAGCATGTGATGCACTTTTTACAATTTCTAATGATGTACAGAAATTCCTTGATTGTGGTAAGGAGGTTCGCATGTTTGGCTTTGATTTTAGTGCTGCCTTTGGTTGTGTTAATAATGAAACCCTTATCAAACTCAAACAATTGGCAGTAGGTGGATCTTTTCTTAGCATTATTATTGAATTTTTGAGTAATAGATTGCAAAGGAAAGTTGTTTATGGTCGCCATAGTTAGTATATGAATGCTATATTTAGTAGTATCACGGTAGTGTTCTTGGCCCATTGCTTTTCATACTTTCTACATGTGATATGTGGTTTATCAAAGAAAACAACCTCGTTGTATATGCAGATGATGCTACTCTCTTAGCATGAGTTTCATCTCATGAATGTAGACCACCTCATGCTGAAATTTATGGGACATGAAGTTGAACCCTAACAAAACTCATAGTATGATTGTAAGGATGTTAAGGACAGTGGTTCCTTAACATCCAGTTCTCTGTATTGATAATGTTTCTTTAATTCTATCAGACTCGACAAATTTTCGATGTGATTTTTTATTGCAAATTTGCTTTTGAGAAATGCATTCGGTCTATTTCTTCTTCAGTTGCATAAAAAAATGGGCTTACAAACTGTTTTAAGATTATCGGTGATCAATCTATTCTTAAATGTTTTAATATTTTAATTCTACCTTGCTTAGAGTGTTGTTCCCCAGTCTGGTTTACAGCTGCTGACTCACCTCTTAATTTGTTGGACAAAATCTTGCGGTCTGTTAAAATTCGTATTTCTGATCTGGATATTAATGTTTAGCACTATCGTTCAGTTAGTGCTTTGTGCACGTTGCATAAGATTTTTCATAATTTTTACCATCCTCAATAATTCACAGTATTCTACAAGTTTTATTTTAGCTGTGACAAGATTATGGAATAATCTTTCTAATCACAGACTTGAATAAATGGAACTTCAAAGTTCAAACTTGCAGGGAATGTTTTTATGTTGAACAGGCTAACATAAGTCTGTCCTCATAGTTTATATATGACACATCTATTTTATCGTTGTTACTGATCTAAAGAGACTATATTTTTTATTCATTACTTTTCTAATAGTTTATTTATTTCCTTATTTTCTTTCCTCACTCGGCTATTTTTTCCCTGATGGAGCATTGGGCTTATAGCATTATGCTAGTAATAATAATAATAATAATAATAATAATAATAGTAATAATAATAATAATAGGGCACTCAATAGAGCGCAGACCTCCACCGCGGCAGATAATTTCTCGACTTTTTGCTTGACCTTGACCTTGACCTTAACTTATATTAATTGGTGTGGATTTTCATACACTAAAAAATTATCCAAGTTTGAAATCTCTGCGACAAGGATGTCCAAACTTATGGCTGATTACGTGATATGGACGTTTTGCTCGTCCGTAGCCTTGACCTTTGGCCTACCAAATTTTAATCATTTCCAGCTCTTTATATAACAGTTTGAAATCAATGCAAGTTTCAATACTTTACTACTAAAATTGTTGCCGTATACTTAATGACCGGAATTTGAACTTTTGCTTGACCTTGACCATAGACTAAACTTTGACCTTTTACCTTAACATGTAAAAATTTGCGTGAATTTTCATACATATGAAGCAAGTTTGAAGTCTTTGTGAAAACGATGTCCAAACTTATAGCTGATTACGTAAATTGGACATTTTGTTTTACCGTGACCTTGACCTTCCAAAATTTAAACATATCCAGCTTTTTACTTAAGAATTAATTCCTGCAAGTTTTATTACTCTACGATTAAAATTGTGGCAAGGAAGGTGTTCACTAGAAAACACGCACATAGAAAAACACAAACAGGGGGTTAAACATGATCTTCCAACTTCGTTGGAGGAGGTAATAATAATAATAATAATAATAATAATAATAATAATAATAATAATAATAATAATAATAATAATAATAATAATAATAAATTCCCATCTTGACTTCCACTGGCAATTCAAATGTCTTGCAAATGTTTTGTTCACATCCTGCTAGCTTTCTTGCATCACATATTCTATGATTCTCCTCTTCTCTCACTTGCCTTCCTTTATCATATTCAATCCGCAATCTTGTGTGATTCAACCAATATCATTCATCCACAATCCATATTCACATTTATTCTTCTATCTTTAAGGTTTCTCTATACCATTATAACTTTCTTGTAGCTCACAATTATCTCATCTTGTAAATATTTTCAAAAACGTTTCCTCTTCCCTTTTAGTAACCACCATATTTTCTTCTGCAAACTTCACTCATTCCACGACCCATTCACGGCTCATTTTTTAACTGAACAGCTTCGACCATAATTCTACTGTCCAGTTCCTGACCTTTCATATCACTCCATTTCTCAAAAAATTGAACAGCCAGTGAGGATTATCAAATCATCTCAGAACTATTTTTCTTACGATACCAGTCCCTTTCCTGCCTATATACTTCAACACGAAAAATCAATTGTTCTCAACAATCTATTTTCCACACTCATTCTTAACTCTCTATTAAATCTATATTGCGGTTTCTGAGTCCTTATATGTTATACGGAGGGTTCTTCATGTCCGAATCTCTCATATAAGTTTTTTCACAACAAGTATTGGTACCCTCTAATTTTTCTAAGGCCCACAGTACGTAACATTGCTTACCATATAGAAAAAAAATACTTATCAAGAGGTTTATTTACCGATTATTTTGATTCTTATTCATTTTTAGATATTTCATAGCCTGCAGAAATAACTTGTAAAAACCTGCGCATATACAAAAAGAAGCCTTTGCATAAACAAGGCTCTGAAACCAGTTTATTTGTCATTTTACTTTTAATATAACGAGATCGGTCTATTAAAATCCCATTCAATATTTCGAATTCCCATCCTCGTGTATATTACCATATAACGTATTCCAAATGATTTTCTTTTTCACATATTATTGATATTCGTACCCTTGAACAAAACCAGACGTCAGGAAATATTTTATTTTTTAATTTTCAAACACATGATAGCAACAATATTATTATTATTATTATTATTATTATTATTATTATTATTGTAATCATAAATATAACTATAATTATAGTTATAATTACTATTATAATTATAATAATAATTATTATCATTATTATTATTATTACTATTATTATAATTAATCATTATTATTACTATTAATTATTACTATAATTTAAAAAAGATCGATAGAGACATGTTGAAAAAAAAAAAAAAACTTCTACACGAAAACAGGAAAAAGGAATAAATACACTGCTCTTACTTCATATCAAGCAGCAGCTGTCAAATACTATCAAACTCACGTCTTACCGTCAAGTTTTATCAAAATGTAATTATAAAAGACCTTCCGCTCTATGGCCGGCCTATCATTACTCCCTTATGACTTCAAAATCTCTCTCTCTCTCTCTCTCTCTCTCTCTCTCTCTCTCTCTCTCTCTCTCTCTCTCTCTCTCTCTCTCTATGTTAATAAGTACACGTTTCAGTCAAATGTTATGCCTACAGCACTGTCCAGTATTGTATGTACAATACCTGCGCTTCTCACAGAGGCTAATCTGTGTATGTGTGTGGTTTTTATTAAAGGGTTTTATTTACCTTTTCATTCTTATTACGAATATAGCGAGCGCATAGTTACTTTGTTAGGATGATATCCGACCTAAGTGGAAAAATGCCTCACGTCGGGTCTCTTGGAATAAATTAACGACGTAGAGCGGATGCATTACTCTACATAGATACTCACACATACATATATACATTTGTATATATGAATGTATAGACACAAAAACAGGTATATATATATATATATATATATATATATATATATATATATATATATATATATGGTTGCGTCTATATATTCATATATACACATATGTATATATGTATGTGTGGGTCAAACACACACAATATATATATATATATATATATATATATATATATATATATATATATATATATATATATATATTTTACCCAAAAACCGATAAATCGGTTGGAACTTTTGACCGGGGAAACGTCTGTCTATATCCGAACATAACTTGACAACAAAACGTTTACCCGATTGAGCGGTTTAAAGAATTGATATAAAAATTTTAACCGGGTGTCGCCGGTCGCTTGCTTTTGACATTACCCATAGTCATAAAACAAAAAAATTCTGGGTAACGTACCTACAACTATAACGTTAAATAATAAAATAGCATACACGCCAACCTTTGATCACAGCACTGGCAGCATTTTTGCTTGTTCCCCGGTCGTGCTTGCCAGCGCTGTGATCAAAGGTTGGCGTGTGTGCCATTTTATTATTTAACGTTATAGTTGTAGGTACGTTACCCAGAATTTTTTTGTTTTATGACTATGGGTAATGTCAAAAGCAAGCGACCGGCGACACCCGGTTAAAATTTTTATATCAATTCTTTAAACCGCTCAATCGGGTAAACGTTCTGTTGTCAAGTTATGTTCGGATATAGACAGACGTTTCCCCGGTCAAAAGTTCCAACTGATTTATCGGTTTTTGGGTAAAATATCACTCTTTTTTTACGCAAGCGTATTGATTAACTAGTTTATAGTCATATCTTCAAAATGTGAGGTCAAACATGTCTATAACTTATTATTCAGAAGCTGAGAAATAAACGTTGAAAGTTCGCTTAAAGATGTCAGTTTGATGCCTTTTGAAACTTAAGTACGTGACTACAGCCTTCGTGATTACCGCAAAACATTCCCACATAGCCTAATACACAATTTAAAACATAATCTACAAAACCTGAGGTCGAACAGCTATCTAGTTCATTCAGAAGCTAAGATTATAGAGTTGAAACTTTGCTAAAAAGCGTCTATCCATGACTATATCGAACACCTGAAAGTTGACGTCATTTTTGCTATTTTTTTGCATATTTCTGACGTCATATTTCCCGAACCTTATAAGATAGGGACTTGAAACTTTTAGGATCGTCTAGTTAAATTGAATAGAACTAAATCCTAGAGTTTCAAGCTTATTCTATATCCGGAAAGCACTTTTCTGAAAACCCGGTATTTCTGGTTTACGTAATCGTATATAACAGCACTGGCAGCATTTTTGCTTGTTCCCCGGTCGCGCTTGCCAGCGCTGTGATATATATATATATATATATATATATATATATATATATATATATATATATATATATATATATATATATATATCATATAATATGTACAGTATAGAGTATGATATATGCATCCATATATTTGATATACATATGTAAAATCGCGAAAATGGTGGACTTTCTGCAAACCTATCAAAATTATGACTATGTTTAACAAAATCTGCATTGTGCAAAATAACTATATATTTGCAAGAAAGCAAGTTTTTTTTTTCTTTTAAACGACCATCGTTCAGAGAAAAACCGGTAAATTGCGGGTTTTTACAACACTAGTTAAATTACAATTTGATCAGCAATAATTGTGTCTGGACAATATGACCAAACACCGCTGAAAATTACTAAAATTACAATTGTTCCTACAAAGTATAAGTCAGTATAAAATATACTTGCAAATTTATCTTCACTGACATTGCATCGTCACTCATTACATGAAAGAGGTAAAAATACACAAGAAGCCAGTTGATACTATCTCAAGACCGAGTGTGAGGTATGTTAAGGCTTATAGCATATACGCCTAAATTTATGGTTGCAAAAGCACTTGTTCGGGATCTGGACACTCATAAAATAGAATTGCATACTCTAAAATGGTTTCCCCATTATATTACAAAAACATGCCTGTAAATCAATACTGCATAAATGTTTTAAGTGATAATATGCCAAAACACGGGTACATATATAATCAAAAGCAGTTTAACATGATAATGATCTTGCAATATGATATTTATGGAAATTTTTGAACCGTAAGTCACACACATAATTGGTTAATTTTACAAATTCGTTCACATTTCGCACTTAGTCTACACTAAGAAAATCTTACACACACACCTACATCAAAACAAAACCAACTCAGTGCAAACATCGTTGGTCATTAGAGAGATGCTTCTTTGAGAAGAAAATAAAGTTCCCATTATAAAGTTAAAGGCGAACACTCGCAGATACATCCATCACAGCGATCTCAACGCAGCGTAATATTCTTATCCAATAATAAAGATATTCTCAGTAACAATCAATATTCATAATGAGATAAACGTACGACAATTCTCTTGCTTGACGGTACACTCGAGCATATTATTCTATCTTATTTCTCCTCCTCTTGTTATTTTGAAGTTTTTATAGTTTATATATAATAGAATTATTTTAATGTTGTTATTCTTCTTAAACTTCTCTCATAGTATATTTCCTTATTTCCTTTCCTCGCTGAGCTATTATCCATGTTGGAGCCCTTAAGTTTATAGCATCCTGCTTTTCTAACAAGAGTTGTAGCTTAGCAAGTAATAATAATAATAATAATAATAATAATAATAATAATAATAATAATAATAATAATAATAATAAAAATGCATGTTATTCCTGTTCTCTACACCCATGCTCTAAGAGAATCTCAATGTACGCCTATTCCTTTAACTTTGTCTAAAGGGATTCCAGATACTTTAAGCTTTGTATTTAATGTGCAAAACAACCAGCACCATAAAAAATAAACATAATTTTTAGTTATATATTACCTCATTTCTTTTATTTGAACAATTTTTCAGACATTGGGTAAGCAAGCCCGTAAAAACTAGTGTAACAAAGTCTCGTTTCATATGAATTAAAGACGAATTCATAAATAAATCTTTACGAAATTAAGGATAACATGAACTTGCTTATTCAATACTCTTCGAATGCCTCAGATTTATACATTTCCTGATTAAAAATAGTTATTTTTGATATATCTGACCATTCTAAATGAGTGCCAGGGCGTTGACAGTTCACCTGGTATACTTCTCTAGAAAATAATAAACATATATTTCTACATGGTATTATACGGTAATTTCATAAAATTCTCTGAAGTTCAAGCAGTTTTAAATATTTCTATGATCTATCAAACGATGTATACTAAGGCAAATGAGCAGAAAAAAGGGAAAACATCAAACGTCTAATGACCACAGCTTTTGTTAACGATTCTGAAAAAAAAAAAAAATCACAGATTACTTATAATTGAACAGTATAAGAACATTCTTGTATAATAATGGTACTTCGAAATGTAACATTATGGAAAAAACATTAAGGACTCATGTGGAAGAAACACCGGCAATCCAAGATGCAATGAAAGAAAAAAGCCGGAGAGTGAAGCAAATTGTAGTTAGGCGGAATTAATTCCAGCAATGCTATTTCTGAACGTCGGTGGCTCCAGGGATCTGAGGAACTTGCATTCCCCGCCTGTTATTATGCACCAGCGTAACAAGTCTCCATTCTGTAACACCCAGCCCCTTTCAAGGATACGTCATGGCATAATCTTTTAAATCTCATGAGGCTTTTTTTTTTTATTTCCTCTAGTTGGGTAACCCTCAATAAAATGAGTAAAAAAAAATTCCAATGTCTTTCTATTCTGTTCTTAACTGAATGAATCTTGTTTATATGTTCACTTCGTAGGTGTTTTGTATAAATACTTCGCATTACTGATATAATTCTTAAAATCTAGTCTTCTGCTGAATACCAAAATTCTATGCAGTGTTCATTGGCTTTGAATTTTGTGGTAACATGGACATTAGTATGAAAATCTCCAGGTGTTCAACTGGACGTGTTTATTGATAGGTTTTTATGACAATACAAAGACGAATTTGTGATTTCCTTCAAGCTTTTTATATAATTCTTATGTAAACACTATTATTTCTTGTCTTCGTCTCATTCCATCAGATGAGTATTTTCGAAAACAACACTCATGATTACACGCACCAGCCAGATTGATCTCTTCTTCATAGAGCGTTATTCTTTCATTTGCTTTCCAACAACGGCAAGAGCACGTCATTCCATCAAATGTCAATCCAAAGAGAGCAGAAGAGAATATTTCATGTTATACCCTTTATAATTAAATTTTAAAAGTGTGTTCGCCTGCCACCGTTCAACTTAACATAATTCAATTACCTATATAAGTCGTAATTTAAACAATGACAACCTTCCGGGAAACAGGAGTCTTCGTTTGATTATCTTAAATGTAACTATATTAATTTCACTGATTCAAATATCTAATACCATAACAAATTAGATGTCACCAAAACCCGCTCACGGCAGAGAATTAAATTGACTTGAAGCAGCAGTAATTGAACATCTTGTAAAAATGTCTTATCTATTCATTTTCATTAAAGCAAAGATCAGGTAACTCAGCTTTGCAGGGTTGTGTCAAGATGCACTCTATAAAATTTCAGCTTATTTCTTACGAAGTGTTATGGGAGGTTTGCTTAAATTACACACAGACATGCATATACATAACAAATAAAATAAAACAGGATGAAAAAGTTTTGTTTACTACTTGAATTATCTATGTGATTTCATTGGGGGATACATACTTCTTTCTAATAATAACTATAAATCCCCCGAATCACCAAGAGTATCCACATACCACTTAATCAAAACAAAATAGATAAATACATTGGCAATCACATCTTCAGTCTGAATAAATAAAATAAATAAATATATATATATATATATATATATATATATATATATATATATATATATATATATATATATGTGTGTGTGTGTGTGTGTGTGTGTGTGTGTATAATCAATGTATATACATAAATACCATAGATTTGTATACGTAATATACTGTATATACTGTATATACAGCAAATATACAAACATATACAGTATAAATATACACGCAAATTATATATATATATATATATATATATATATATATATATTTATATATATATACAGACATATACAGTATATATATATATATATATATATATACATACATATACAGTACATATATATATATATATATATATATATATATATATATATATATATATATATATATTTATATATATATATATATATATATATATATATATATTTATATATATATATATATATATATATATATATAATATGATATAATGTACAGTATATACATATATAATATATATCTGTATACGTAATGTACTGTATATACAGTAAATACACACATATATACTGGTTGTGTATGTACGTGTATGTATATATATATATATATATATATATATATATATATATATATATATATATATATACACACATATATATATATATATATACACACACATATATATATATATATATATATATATATATATATATATATATATACAGTATATATACTAAAACTGGATGAATACCTCCTTGAAAATACATTTGAAAAATACAAAAACTCAGTCAGTCTCATTAAAAGTAAATCCTGACGATATAAGAAAGAATGAATGAATCGTTTTAAAAGAAATTCCCTTAGGTAATAAGCATAGATAAAATAATTCTTTGAACCATAAGTTGGAATAAAACAAACAATATTATAACTTGAAAAGATGGCAAGTAAAAATTTCGTGATGAGATTAACGTTCCAAAAAAAAAATTTCATATTATACATGATATCCTTGGTAACACCAACAAATAATAATAATAATAATAATAATAATAATAATAATAATAATAATAATAATAATTTTTCCATACTAAAAATATTACGAAAATGCATCCATTTATTTCATTTACATAAATATTCCATCAAAATAATTGAATTGCTAAAAATATCCTGGCCTTCAGAAGCCTAAAACTCAACTCGATGTAAATCGATTTGTCAGCAACCTATATATTGTGTGTGTTGTCATCCCGGATAGATTATCGAGTCCATCAACACTTTTTTTTTTTTTGGTGGTGTTGTTGATATGGAGAGAAGGCAGGGAGAGGGAGGAGCTGCAGAAGTGACATAGTAGATGCTTTCAAACGTCCGTTACTGTAATCATTGTCCTATTCCGTTGTTAATTTCTACGTTGGCCTAGTGTTTTATAAATTGTTAAAGTTGATCAAGGTCAAAATCATGAAACGAACGTAAATGCTAGGCTGGATGATGGCGAATCAGATCCAAATGAATCTGGGTAAACTTTATTCGTGGTAAAAGCACCAAATTAACCAGGAAACAGAAATAATAAGTATGCTTTCAGTAAAAAATACATTAGTTCTTTATTGAGTAGAGTAGGATGATGAATTTCGTATAATTACAAATAGCAATTTATAGCTATAGTGAGCAATTCCAAAATAAAAAGCCACTAGATTTATGTATAGAAAATACAAAATATAAACTTATTTGCCAGGAAAATAAAACTATAAATCATAGTAATATATTTAAAAAATATATCTTATTCCGGAATATTTTCAATAGAAAAATCATTGTATAATAGAGAAGAGAAAAGTTTCCTTTTTGCATGAAAATTAAATTAAAGGAAAAATACCATTACTGCCGCATATCCAACATTACATTGTTTTCCTTTCCCTTTCAAACGCCTTGCAATGCTAAGCCATAATGCAAAATTCATCCGCACACCCTCATCTATATTTAAATACTTCCTAAGCAAACATAACTTAACATGCAAAACTGCAATTATCTATTTACAACGCAAAGAAGTAACGAGTAGCACACAAATGATATAGCTGTTAAACATTTAATGATACAACCAAGCTCTTTTTTTCTTTCTTTTTTACATAGCATGAACGAATAACATTAAATCTATCTCTCTCTCTCTCTCTCTCTCTCTCTCTCTCTCTCTCTCTCTCTCTCTCTCTCTGTTTTGTATATATTTACATGCACACGGTTCATTTTCCCTTTGCCTAGATATACACAGAATAGTCTGGCCTATTCTTTACATATTCTCCTCTGTCCTCATACACCTGACAACACTGAGATTCCCAAACAATTTTTCTTCTCAAGGCGTTAACTACTGCACTATAATTGTTCAGTGGCTTCTTTTCTCTTGGTAAGGGTAGAAGAGACTCCTTAGCAGTTCTAGGAGAAGGACACTAAAATCAAATCACTGTTCTCTAGTCTTGGGTAGTGCTATAGTC
>NC_090730.1:85018424-85020924 GCF_036898095.1 Palaemon carinicauda | reverse complement strand
TATCTATATTTGTTTAAGATTTTTATCCTCGCAGATTTCTTTCACATTGACGTTATAATTTTTTTTAAATATCTACAATCGCAAATTAATTACGAATAGCTGCCTTAAAACATTGCAAATTTAAATCCTGATCTAGGCATATAGTATTTTGGAGTTGTAAGTGATATCTTTGGCTTTCCGTTTGTAAACATTTTTTTTCATACTGTACATATATATAGACATACACACATTACATATATATATATATATATATATATATATATATATATATATATATATATATATATATACATATATATATATATGTATATATGAATATATAATAATAATAATAATAATAATAATAATAATAATAATAATAATAATAAATAAGTAAATTGGAATATACAGTAATAGGATTGGGTGAAATGTGAAATTAGAAGAACTGGTGAATCTTATAAGAGTTTAAAGAGGGCGTATATTTAGAACCAAAGAATGAAAGCAAAAAAGAAAAGGGAGCCAGTTCTCTCATTAATAAAAATCTTGCGGGTAACATATAAGAATTCTTTAGTACTAGTGACCGAATTGCAAGAGTAATTATCAAACTAAATAAGAAGTACAAAATGAAGATCATTCACACGTATGCACCAACATCATCTCATACAGAGGAAGAAATAGAATTTTTTTTTTTTCAAACATCTGGACATATTTATGAAAAAAAAAGACTTATTTTACATTTGTTTCTGGTGATTTCAATGCTGACGTAAGCTAAAGGTCGAGAGAAAAATCAGCAGTAGGGAAACTTGGAGTAGGCGCTAGGAATGACAAAAGAGACATGCTTGTTGAATTTCCTGGATGAAACAATCTTGAAATCATGAACACTTTTTTTTTATTATTAAAATGGAACATTTGGGAGATGCCCAAACGGGGAATCAGAAACCAAAATAGATTTTATTTTCAGTGAAAAAGTTGATGCAGCTAAAGATGTAACGGTGTTAAACAAGTTAAAAATCAAGCGACCATAGAATGATGAGGCCCTAAATTTGTTTATATCTAAGGAAAGAAAGAGAAAAACTAATTTAAAGAAAGAATATAAACACTCCCATCATAAAAGTAAATTCTGTTGAGTTTAGTTTAACAATACAAAATGGGTAGTCTGAGCTATAGGATGAAATGGAAGTAAGTAAAGAAGAAATGTACTGTAACTTGAATAAAATTGTATTGGAATCAGCACAAGAGATGGGTGGAAAATTTCCTAAACATGATCAAGGAAAATTATCAGAATAGACCAAAAACAAAATAAAGAAAAGATTGGATATGAGGGTAAAAACCAAGGAGACGAAATAGAATTAGCAAAACTATCCTAAACTAAAAACCCAAGATATTCGTAAACACAATCAGACTAAAATTAAGGAAAAACTAAAGAAAAGAAGCATCTAACTGATGAAAAGAGGACTCTGAAGGATGAAAATAAAAATAACAACAAAAGAGATGAAGTGATAAAAATGGCAGTGGATTTCAATACAATAATAATATAAGAAATAACTTTAACAAGAGATACAATGAAACATACGAGCTGGTATCAAATGTAACATTAGGAGAAGTAAAGAAACCAATAAAATGCATAAAGAGAGGCAAAGTATCAGCAGAAGATGGCATAACAATTCATTTAATAATAGATGGAGGAGATTTCATTGTACAGTAGTAAAACTCGCTGAATTTTACACTAATATCTAAAGTTAGAGCATGGAAAAACCTTCACATTCTAATTCACAAAAATAGATATTAAAGACCTGAAAAATTATCACGTAATAGGTTTACTCTCAGTAATATATAAAATATTTACATAGAACATATTAGGCTAAATAGAAACAGGTAGTCTCCAATTAACCAAGAAAGCAACCGGGATTTAGAGGTTGCTATTCAATAACTGACCATATCCATGTAATCAATCAGCTAAGGGAAAAACAACATAGAATGATAAATCACTATGCATGGCATTTATAGACTATGAGGAAGCTTTAGTTCTGTCAAAATATTAGCAGTAATGAAAGCCCTTTAAAGACAAGAAATAGACGAATCTTATGTTAGAAAACTTGAAGATATCTATATAAGGGAAATACAACAATCCTAAACTACATATAGTGAGAACATTCCGATTGAGAAAGGAGTTGGACAGGGAGACCGCATCTCTCCTAAATTATACATAGCATACCTAGAAAAAATTTACAAAATATTAGATCGGGAAAAATTAGATATCAACATTAATAGGAAATACCTTTAACAACTTATGATTTGCAGATGACATAGTTCTGTTTAGTGGATCATGAGCGAAACTGCAAAAAATGAAAAAGGATTTTAATAGAGAAAGCAGAAATGTAGAACTGAAAATGAATGTATGTAAAACTGAGATAATGTTCCATGAAAATGTATTCAGCAAATAATGATTATGGACGAACCTCTAAGATATTTGCAATAAATATACATACTTAGGACATACAGTAAGTGTTTCCCCAGGAAA
>NC_090730.1:85010924-85015924 GCF_036898095.1 Palaemon carinicauda | reverse complement strand
ATATATATATATATATATATATATATATACATATATATATACATATATATATATACATATATATACACATATATATATATATATATACATATATATATACATATATATATACATATATATATACATATATATATATATATATAAATATATATATATATATATATATATATATATATATATATATATATATATATATATATATATATATATATATACGCAACCTAGAATACATTAAAAACAAACAAACAATTACTTAAATAATAAAAAAGGCCATTATAAGGAATGAGGAATTCATTAAGAAAACAATTAGTTAGCTTATCCATAGATTCCTTAATAAAATCGTTAAACATAATATTCTGACAACCCGTACACTTGCGCAAAATCAAAGCCTAGACTTATTTTTTCAAACCAGCATAGATACCTTACTACCTAGTCAATGAGGATTTACAGAGCTCTCCAAAGGATCACGCATTAGAAGATATTTGATGTATTACATCACTAAAAAGTCAAATATAATTTTCACTCAAAATTGATTGAGACTGTATCTATCCAACTGTCTACAACTATATTCATTTAGAAGAAAAAAGTTTCAATTGCACCTCAGGAATTACGAAAAGTACAACCAGGGACAGGAACACGTGCTGATGACATCTGGTGACCACAGTCCCATCTGGAATTCGAGTAAAAAATAAACAATTCTTGCAGTATCAAACGTATCTTTACTAGAAGCCAAGTAAGATGAAGAGGAAAACCTCCATGTTGTAGCGGAAGTAAATAATTCACGTCAAAATAAAATGATTTGTGTAATGTCTCCTACGGCATTTGGTACTCCAAGTCTGATAAAACAAAATTCTCAAGCTTTCGCCAAGTAATTATCCTTCTTCAAAACGACTAATTAACTTTTGTCTAATTTAGCCTAAACCGTTTGTTTTCTATGAGCCTTTGATTTAATGTGACACCCACCCACAAAGTTCCAGAAAGGTGCGTTGGTTTTATTCTCAATGACAATATAATTTAGAATACATGGGTTAATGAAATTTCATCATGACTGGAAAACAAGTATCTTCTATTTGTCCTAGATGTGGACCTGTAAAAGGTAAATATAAAGATTTTGTAGGATGTGAATGGAACGAGAGGTATGTTATGATACAAGTTTTTCTATATGCTATGACATGATTAAGTGGTTCTGCCCAAAATATAGAGATAAAAGGCATTTAGTAGCAAAAAAAAAAAGTAATGAAATGCCAATTATAATGAATAAAATGGGGAGAGGTTATTGAACGGCGAATTCAAACATTACTGACATCGATGCAACCGTTGATGGATGCGATGCTGGAATTGCTAAGTTGAAAAAAATAAAAAGTGCCAAGAAGGGCCTTAGGAAACTTATCCCAGGTCCCACTAAAATTCTATAAATCTACGAGAAAATTTGAACCATTCAAAGGTAATTCATGAATTGATGTACCAATAAAAAAAAAAATAATTAGTAGCAGTCATGATAAAGAGGTGCTGCTAAAATTGAAAAGGGAACTTGAAGAAAATAACTTGCTGGTGATGAGGTCTTTCCCAGTTTAAAGGTTTAAAGGTCTCTCATGAATGGCAAAAGCAAGGGACAGTGACATTGCCCTAGCAATCAGGACAATGACCTAGAGACTAACCATATATTATATGATTAGCGACAAAGCCTCCTCTCCACTCAAGCTAGGACCAGGGAGGGCCAGGCAGTGACTGCTGATGACTGAGCAGATAGACCTATAGGCTTCCCCAAACCCCCCAACCTTAGCTCACAAGGATGGTAAGGTTGCAGACACTAATAGCAATTACGAGTCTAAGCAGGACTCGGACCCTCGACCGGCAAACACCAGGCAGAGACGTTACCAACCAGGCCACAACAACACAGATGAAGAGAAGATAAAGGTTGCCTATGTACTATACTCAATTTTTTTTAATGAGGAGCATTTGCACCGACTCGCAGCAGTGCCTTTTTAGCTCGAAAAAGTTTCCTTCTATCTAATTGGTTAGAATTATCTTGTCCGACCAATCAGCGATCAGGAAACTTTTCCGAGCTAAAAGGACACCCCTGCGAGTCAGTGCAAATCTGCCTCACTAAAAAGAATTGACTATAGACATACGTTGAAATTTTTATTACTAAGCATATCCAATATAGCAATGTTCTTGTTTATTTTGCTAATGAAACTAAGAAAGATAAGTCATTAACTAGATCCCATTCTCCTGTATAAATATGATTTCTTTGTATATATAACTATATACTGTATGCACCCACACATCTATATATATATATATATATATATATATATATATATATATATAGAGAGAGAGAGAGATAGATATAGATATAGATATAGATATAGATATAGATATATATAGATATATATATATATATATATATATATATATATATATATATATATATACATTATATATAAATATATTATATATACATACATAAATATGTGTATATATATGCATATATATACACACATTTATGTATATATATATATATATATATATATATGTATATGTATATATATATATATATATATATATACTCAATATAGAGTATACTGTATATATTATACGCATATGTAGGATATACATGTATATATATATAATATATATATATATATAAATATATATATATATAATATAATATATATATAAATATATATATATATATATATATATATATATATATTCATATACATATATATCCTACATATAAGTATAAATATATTTATTTATATATATATATATATATATATATATATATATATATATATATAACGTGAAGATATTAGTATGCACCGGTATGTGCGCATGGATACTTACACCTCTGGCACTTATCTATTTTGAAGGAGTAGCAGACCCTCTTGCTGAATATTTATAAGATGTTGCATGACTATAAATCTACTTTCATTCAAGTCTGCACTGTTCTGAATTCTAAAAGGTCTGCAAAGAAGCGAGGAATATAATTTATTTCAGGAACATTTCATGTTACATTTTCTTACTATTCTTGGATTCACGAAACACGTATAACAAGAGCTGGTTGGGATTTTCAATTCTTTCTCTAAAGAAAATATTCAACTTTTTATTTTCGTTCATTACACCCACAGTTACCAACAGTCTCTCGAATAAATATTTACAAAAACGATTTTGAAGTTCATTTATTTCCTCCTTTTTTTTAAAAAAAAAGCGACAGATAATTTACTTCTTCGCTTGAGATAAGAAAAGTTGCAAAAGGACAACTGTAATCTAGGGTTAAAGCTGAAAGTACGTAGGTTGCATATTAATCAGTGTGAGAAATTTTTCTATAATGCTGAAGATACCCATACTGAAGTATCATGGAGTTGATTTCAGTACATCATTGGGCTTATATATTTAGAATAGCATAAAGCCATCGGAAAACACTGAAACTAAAAGATATTTTATGACAGAAATTTGAAAAGCTCCTATAAATTATAGCGGACAATGCCAAAAGTTATCTATTAGACGAACAAATACGCTAATGAGCAACAAAAAATATCTTAATTCATTAACATATACTACGCACACACATACATACATACATACAAATATATATATATATATATATATATATATATATATATATATATATATATATATGATGAGATTGTTTAATATGTGTTTTGTGTTGTCAATGGTAACAGTAGATTGCGTTTGTGCGTGTATTGTACCACTATATAAGGGTAAGAGAGATGGGCATGAGTGTTGTAATTCAAGGGGTATTAGTTTGTTGAGTGTAGTTAGAAAAGTATATGGTAGAGTACTGATTAATAAGATTAAGGATAAAGTAGAGAATGCAATCTTAGAAGTACAGGGTGGTTTTAGAAGAGGGAGGGATTGTATGAATCAGATTTTTACAGTTAGGCAGATATGCGAGAAATATTTAGCAAAAGGTACGGAGGTGTATGTTGCGTTTATGGATCTGGAGAAAGCGTATGATAGAGTTGATAGGGAAGCAATGTAGAATGTGATGAGGTTATATGGAGTTAGCGAAGGTTGTTGCAAGCAGTGAAAAGTTTCTACAAAGGTAGTAAAGCATGTGTTAGGATAGGAAATGAAGTGAGCGATTGGTTTCCGGTGAGAGTGGGGCTGAGACAGGGATGTGTGATATCCCCATGGTTGTTTACCTTGAATGTTGACGGAGTGGTCAGAGAGGTGAATGCTCGAGTGCTTGGGCGAGGATTGAAACTGGTAGACGAGAATGACCATAAATGGGAGGTAAATCAGTTGTTGTTTGCGGATGATACTGTACTGGTTGCAGACGAGGAAGAGAAGCTTGGCCGATCAGTGACAGAATTTGGAAGGGTATGTGAGAGAAGGAAGTTGAGAGTTAATGTGGGTAAGAGTAAGGTTATGAGATGTACGGGAAGGGATGGTGGCGCGAGGTTGAATGTCATGTTGAATGTAGAGTTACTTGAGGAGGTGGATCAGTTTAAGTACTTGGGGTCTATTGTTGCAGCAAATGGTGGAGTGGAATCAGATGTACATCAGAGGGTGAATGAAGGATGCAAAGTGTTGGGGGCATTTAAGGGAGTAGTAAAATATAGAGGGTTGGGCATGAAAGTAAAGAGAGTTCTGTATAAGAAAGTGATTGTACCATCTGTGATGTATGGATCGGAGTTGTGGTGAATGAAAATGACGGAGAGGCAGAAATTGAATGTGTTTGAGATGAAGTGTCTAAGGAGTATGGCTGGTGTATCTCGAATAGATAAGGTTAGGAACGAAGTAGTGAGGGTGAGAATGGGGGTAAGAAATGAGTTAGCAGCTAGAGTGGATATGAATGTGTTGAGGTGGTTTGGCCATGTTGAGAGAATGGAAAATGGCTGTCTGCTAAAGAAGGTGATGAATGCAAAAGTTGATGGGAGAAGTACAAGAGGAAGGCCAAGGTATGGGTGGATGGCTCTGGGTGATAGGAGGATAGATGTGAGAGAGGCAAGAGAGCATGCTAGAAATAG
>NC_090730.1:84990924-85000924 GCF_036898095.1 Palaemon carinicauda | reverse complement strand
TTTGCAAAGTTGTTTCTTACATTCCTATTGTATAGCACTAAATAGAAATCCTCTGTAAATATTATCACACCATCTCTTTTGTTAAAAATATTTCTATTTTCATCCTTAAAAGCAAACATCTTTTGCCATCTTGTACCAAGTCTTCTTTTCATCAATTTGATGCCTCTTCCTTTCTTTAGTATTTCCTTCATTTTGGTCTGATTGTGTTCATGAATATCTTGGGTTTTGTTTTGTTTATTGTTTTGTATAGTTCTGCTAATTCTACTTTATCTCTCTTGGTCTTTATCCTCATTTCCAATCTTTTCTTCAATAGGTTTTTGGCCTCTTCTGATAGTTTTCTTTGATCTTGTTTAGGATTTTTTCCACCTACCTCGTGTGCTGATTCTAATACAAATTTTGTTAAATTATTGTTCATTTCTTCTTTACTTGCTTCCACTTCATCACGTGGGGGGGGGGGGCATTTTGGATTGCTAAATTAAACGCATCAGATTTTTCTCTTATCACAGAATTGTTTATTTTCTATATCAAAATTTGTTTTTCTTTCCTTATATATACTTATTTATATATACATATACAGTATACAATATCTATCTATCTATCTATCTATCTATCTATCTATATATATATATATATATATATATATATATATATATATCAATTTATATATATATAGAAAATTTATATACATACATATATACATATTCTATTATATACATACATATATATATATATATATATATATATATATATATATATATATTATATACATATATATTAAATCTGTTGATCCTATTTAATGTCTATATATAGAACGCTTAACTTTTACTAAATATGCTGTATATACTTAATGCATGCATTAAGTGTTTCCCAGGACTTGAGACCAAAGTTAAAAGAAGGTTAATCATGGAATGGAGAGCCTATGGTAAAAAAATGAGATTACGAAACGTAAAGTGCCATTTTCTTTAAAAAGAAAAGTATTTAATACGATGGTCCTACCTGTATTAATTTATAGGTCAGATACTTGGAGCCAAGTGTGTGTGTATTTATATATATATATATATATATATATATATATATATATATATATATATATATATATATATATATGTATATATATATATATATATATATCGAAATATAAACCTTTAATTCGGTATTGAGGGGATGGATCCGGACGGGTTATAATATTTTTATTTCTATATATATGACTTTATGGGTAAAACATCTAGTCCTAGGTCTTTTTTTAAGAGTCTGGCAATCACTTAAAGCTGTTTGGATTGGTGGGTCGTAGGTCAGGAGAGATCAACAGACTTTTTCTTACATACTGTATAATGCCACTTCTGTAACCCTTAGCACTGTTCCCGTATTTATTGGATTTTTTCTTTTTTTTTTATTTTAGTTATATGGCTTGGCGCTGGAAACAGGAAAACCATTCAGGGCTAAGGTACAATTAGGGAAAACACCGCAGTTGCACTATGAAGTAAAGTTAAAGAGGTTGGGCAGCAAGATGGCTTTATGAGATAACTTAATGAAATGCCTACAGTGCACCGTATGAGTTACACAGACGACGCTATCTCCTACGGAATAACCTATCATGGCGGAGATGGTTGGTCTGAAGCATGAGTTCAGGACTTGAATTATTTGACACCGATACGTATAACATTCTCGACATCATAAAGTAGCTTTCTCCCAGACGGCAGTTGTAAAAAAAAAAAAAAAAAAAAAAAAAAAAAGTGGGTCAAGGTTATTCCCAAGGCAGAATGAATTCCGATATTAAGATCAGTGGCTTAAAGTTCCATAAACAAACTCGTCCATAAATTTCGACAACACAAACGATAACTCACAAAGATTTATAGACTTTCTGAAGACGAGTATCCAACAACAACAGCCTACAATTTCCGACAGTTAAAAATTCTTAAAAAGGGAGCAGTATCAGGTTAAATGATTGAGGGAAAGAGTTCTCGTTAGCATTTTGCAAAGAAAGAAACTGTCACCGAAATCCTGAAGACGCAGAAAGGGAGGATATCATTCATGGAGAGGGAAAGGTATAATGATCACGTAAATGAAGCAGGCTTGATTAATGATATTTTAAACAAAGAAATTCAAGGAGACGATGCGGTGGTGGGGGAAAGTGAGAAAACATGTATAAAAATAGTGGAAGGGGAGAAGGGTATGAAAGAGAAAATTGTATGATTAAAATAAAGAGAACCAATTAAAATAACATGAAAAAAAGCATTAAACTATGGCAGAGAAAATGTGAACTATTAGGATATTGAAATTTGACTAAAGAAAGACAGCAGTTAAAGAGGGTGTAAGAAAAATGGGGAACTATTGGAGACAGACCCAAGAGAGAAATAAATAGAAATGAAAATGTCTGATAAAAAGCTAAAGCTGAAAGAAGCAATGAAAGGACGAAGAGCAATTAGAAAGAAGTAAATTGCCATAAAAAAAAGGAGCAGTGCGAGAGGAGGTAGATGGAAGAGGAATGTTGGAAAAAGAGGTTATAAAACTGAAAACATAAGTAGGGAAACATTAGATGTGAAGAGAAAAAGCAAAAGTAAGCACAGTTATGGAACGTTTTTAAAAATATATGTATAAGGGTAAAGGTCTCAAACACATACATACATACACACACACACACACACACATATATATATATATATATATATATATATATATATATATATATATATATATATATATATATATATATATATATATATATATATATATACTGTATATATAAGAGGGAACGAAAAAGAACTCAAGCACAAACAAGGGTTCATGTCTGACGTGGAAGCAGAGTTAAACACTAACTGAGCCTTTAAACAACCATTGAATTTCGCAGATGATGTGGGCAATAAAAAAAGTTATAGCCTAAACAAGGCAGAGTTTAACTGCGGTATATAGGCAAAGATGAAAGAATGAAAGAAACCGAATGGAATGGTCAAGCAAAACAGATACGGTAATAAAAATGGGACACGAGAAAAAATTACAAATTAATTGAACCATTCCAAAGGAGTATTATTATATGCATATGAGGAACAATGACAAAAAAAAAAAAAATGAATGTATGACAGTGAAAAGATTTAATCATAGTAAAAACTATTTCTTTATATTTGAACCGTACTATATAACATCCGCTGGCATGCAAGTAATTTATTTTTATTATAACCATATAATTACTTACTTACTTGACAATTTCAAAGTTAACTTATCAAAGACATCTTTTTTCCCCCTTGTATTCTATATAGGTTTATTGAAGGCCAATGTACATTCGAGGAAAAGTACAACTATATTATATCACATTGTTTTCATGACATCTCCATGTTGTTATAAAAAAGGCAAACAATAAAAGTTTCATTCTCAAAATGATTTGCTAGGGGGGATTGTAGATGCTCGAGTAATTTATGAATTTCATCCAGCATTTCCACCACACATGCGATAACATGACCACGACTCTGCAAACGTACCTCTGTTGGATATAGCAATGTACTGTTCTGCCTATTTAATTTCAAACATAAGCAGTTAACATGAAATACAAACAGTATGAAGCATTTATATATAAAAAAAAAATCCGCACTTAAAAGTTTCATATCATAACCAGGAAACTATTGAAGAAAAATAACAAAAAAGGCCGAAGAACATTAAGAAGGAGAAAAAAAAAAAGAAAAAACCAAGAATGCTAGAATAAAAGCGGGAGAACGATGTTAACCTACGAAATGTCATCATCATCAGCCGTTACTAGTCCACTCCAGAACAAAGCCCTCAGACATGTGCTTCCACTTGCGTCTGTTATGGCCTTTCTATGACCGTCCAAAGTCCAAACCAACAAACTTTCTTAATTCGTTAATCCATCGTCTTCTCTTCCTTCCTCTTCATATTTTGCAATCTCTATGGACCCATTCTATATGTCAAGACCATGTCTATTTCTTTTTCTTACATGTTGTTAAAAAAACCTTTACATAAGTTTCCTCTCGTATCCCTGGTGCTCTTTTTCAGTTTTAGTGTTATTTCTATCATTATTCTTTCCATTGCTCTTTGAGTTGTAACAAGCTAATGTTCTACGGCTTCGGTAAGGCTCCAAGTTTCTGATGCATAAGTTGAAACTGGTAGGGCCACCTGATTAAATAATTTTCTTTTAAGAGAAAGTGACATTATACTTTTCATAATCTCATTTTGTTTGAAAAAAAAAAAAAGCTCTCCATCCCATGCTTATTCTTCTTTTAATTTTGGTCTCTTATCCTGGGGTAACACTCTTTGTCCTACGCACATATATTCATTAACAATCTCTAGAGCTTCGTCCATTACCCATATTTGTTTTCTCTGGATTTTCATTGAAAATTATCTCAGTTTTAATCATATTCATTTTAGTCCTACATTTCTGCTTTATCTATTCAAATCTTCTATCATCCTTTGCAATTTCTCCCATGATTCACTAAACAGAAATGTGTCATCTGAAAATCTTAAGTTGTTAAGGTATTTCTCATTAATATTGATTCATACAATTTCCCAATCTAAATTTTTGAAAAAAAAAAAAATCTTCTAGGCATGCTGTGAATGATTTAACTCCTCTCTCAATCAAAATTTTCTCACTATCTTTATGTAATTTTAGGATGGTTGTACTTCCTGTATAAGATATCTTCAAGAATTTTAACATAGGATTCATCTATTCCCTGTCTTTGAAGGGCTTTCATTACTGCTGAAGTTTGATAGTCAAAAGCTTGCTCACAGTCTCTAAATACCATACATAGTGGTTTTTCATACTTTGCTGATTTTTCCATTAACTGGACAATTACATGGATATGGTCAGTTATTGAATACCCACTTCTAAATACTCCCTGCTCTACTGGTTGATTAAAAGTCGAGCTCTCTTTCTATTCACCCTAATATGATCTTTGTAAATATTTTATATATTACGGAGAGTAATCTTTATCGAGTTGTAATTTTCTAGGTGTTTTGTCTCTCTCTTCTTGTGAATCAGTAAAATGCTAAAAAATTTTCCGAAAGTAGGTAAAGAGCATTCTTTTAGACATTTTGTGTAAAGCTCAGCGAGTTTGACCCCTATGAAATCTCCCCCATCTAGTATTGAATCCCTTTTTAGGCCATGTTCCCCTACTGCTTTGCCTCTTTTCATGTTTTTTAATGGTTTGTTTACTACTCCTACTGAAATGTATAACATTTTAAATAATAATAATGTGACTACCAATACGTAATGAAATACATGATAAAAACGTTGGCAAAACCGTAAAAAAAAATATGAAAATAGCTTAAAATATGAAGAAAATTATAAATTTTGCGGGACTGCATACACGAGAACGGATACATAACTCTTCATAAGATAAAAAAAAAAAGAACTAAAACGACATATGGCAACCGAGGATGTCATAAACGATAAAACTCCCAACAACTAAAGAATTACAAGACTGTCGAACATCTGTAGGGAAAAGATAAAAAACAATATTTCGGTTTTATTTTCGATATCATTATTGATTTCATCTTCACGGGAAAGAATTCATCCCCTTTCCTGTCTACTATTCAAGTGTTTGGTAGAAACACACTCAAGGTTAATTCAAATAGCTTTCTCACGAAACTTTATCCAGAGAATTGTAGTTTCTTCATCTGCTCGATAATAGTTTTTTTTTCTGCCACGATTCTTCATACTTATTTGATAGTAACAGTTTTTTCTTCTTTTCGTATGTCAACCACTTTGACACTTGCGCAATTTTGTTCCCTCAATTTGCGCAAGGCGCCGTGGTAAGACGTGCCATTTTAGTGGTATGTAGTGTGAAGCATTATTTGCTGCCTGTTCGTGCTCTGTACAATTATATGTCATTCACTATCTATGCAATCCGTGGCCAAAAAGGGGCCCCATTGGTAAATATTGACATGCAATGACACTATTTGTTTACGCATAGGTAAAGTTAAGCATTGACACGCATTGGCACTCACCGTCAGCAGTGTTCGCGCCAAGTTCGCACAGTGCTCATGGTGAGTTCATACAAGTGGCAAACACATGGGATGATTATGGATGCGAGCTAAATTTATAAAAATCTTAGAATTCTCTCTATGCATTCCTGCACTCTTGGCACATTCAGCAGGAAGACTTTAATCACTGACATGACCATGAAATTAGTGCAAGTGTCAAGGTGGTATTCCACCTAGAGGAACAGGGCACGTAAACATACCACGTAAAATATTATCGAATATGATAGGCCCTATCTCCGAATTTAATTACAATCATTATATCAATATCACCCATCACTAGACTAATACAGTGATGTTCCTCTGCCATATTCGTTCAATCTTTTACCATACTTACGTCACTAGACTTCATGTTGATATTACTCGCAAGAGTTGGTTCTGGACCTTTATACGTGACTTTCTTGCTTCCTTTTTCAGTATTATGATATTTCAGAATTGTTATGAACTTAATTGTAAATATTTCATCTTATTCATATTAGTACTTACAAAACTAATATTGGTTTCTACATTCTCAGTCTATGACAATGAATTGATTATAGCCAAGACATTGTTTTTGGAATGTTTGGTATTATTGCTTGTCATTGATGATTCGTATTCATCACCAGCTCCCCCTCCCATCATCCTATTTCCTAAATTTGGTTAAACCCGTTAGTTAGCTACACTGTAGATTACGGATTATTTTTATAAAAGAAAAAAAAAATTCAACTTAACCTTTTTTTAGAGTTCTTAAATTAGTTCAAATGTCAAAGCATGGGAATATTTTTTTTTACATTTCGTATAAAATGGTGACCTATACGATTTTCGTTCTCAATTCCTGGTCTCCAGAATCGTACACCCAAGTCTCGAATTTACGACTTAAAATATGCTCAACAGTTGCTTGAAGAGGTAGCCATTAAACTTTCTCTTATCTACATGGAACTTTATAAGACAGGTTACATCTAGTCCGCATTCCCTTGATAATATATACTTAACATTTTAAAACTTTTTGAAGGTCACAGTTAAAATAAAGATAAGTGCTTATTTGACACTAAGATTCCTTTGGTTTCAACTTTATTCCAGGTCACATGCTTACGTAAAGGGAAATATTTTCATTTTCATCGAATAGAATGAAAATGGGCAGGTATTTACCTAGCAGACTGGAAATTATTTACCCCAGTAAATTTCACTTCAACCTATAGTTACACTTAACCGGTTAATTCAAACCACACTGCTTCCTCCTCCTGCCCCAGCTGCCCGCTTACTCCCAGCCAATTTTTATATTCTTCTTATTTCGACGAAATAATGTAATACATGAACTACATCTTGTGTAAATCACTCAGCAGAGTTGTAGCTAAACACCATTAAGGGGAATGGAGCATAACACATAACAGTGCTCATAGCATGATATTAGTAAGTCAAGGACATTTGATTCCCCCAACACCCTAACCTCATAATTTTATTGATATTTCTTTACCTGCATGAAATTATTGGTGTCAGGTCATAATTTTAATTTAATTTTAGAGAAACATTGAATATATCTCTTCTTCAGCTGCACAAACAAATTTGCTAAACAGAGAAAGAGATTTTAAATTTCTGGAGACCTGGATATCCCAAGGAAAAATTTTCATTCTTTTCTTTGGCCATGTTCCCAATATTTATCCATTAAGGAATTAGACAACCTTTCTCATTCATAACAGCCTAGTACTCGAGGACTGTGACCCCTGAGGTTTTTTAAAATCTATAAATGCTACTCTTATGATCATCTGTATAAGGAATGTTCTAAAGATGAAAACCCCAAAATATGCTCTGAATGCTCGTCATATGACCATACATACAAGGAATGTACAAAAAATATAAATAATGTGTCAACTGCATTCAACAACATAGAAATTTAGCAGCGAAATGCCCAGTGAGAAAGGATCTAATTAAAAAGAAAAGAGGTAAGGGCTAAGAACTACAAACAATGGTACGAGTTACGTCACAGTAACAATTACTAATATAGGGACTTCTCAGGCTAAAGCAAATAGCCTTCTAAACAATATGCAAGAAGACACAAAAAAAAAAAAAAAAAAAACTGCGACAATAACAAAGATACCAATAAAACTGGGGCTACATTAAGAAGGACTCTGCCTCTCATCAATAAATAGCATATTAGCAGACAACAATTTACCAAAAAAGCATTTCTCTGAAGAAACAATGAATAAGGTAGGAAGCACCAAGAAAAGGAACAAAAAGACAACAGAACCGTACAAACAGAGCAGGCTGGTTTCAAGCATCTCAAAATATACTGGATTCAACACAATTTGAAGAGAGCATAGCAGAAAGTTCAGAAGACGACTCATCGTATGACTACTTTACACACCGGAAATTAAGATAATTCTGGCTCAAACTCACCAGTTCCTCCGTCAGGAGATATAGGAAATTTGCAAGAAACACATCATTAATCAACGGAAGAAATACAACCCCCCCAGGTCTCTCCCACTCAAAAAAAAAAAAAAAAAAAAAAAAAAAAAAAAAAAAAAAAAAAAAAAAACAATACGCCAGTAGCCAAGAATACCAAAAAAAAAAAAAAGTAAAAGGAATATAAGAAAATTATTAGACCACCATAACCCCAATATAAAGCAAAACCAATTCATCAGTGGATATGATATACCTACTGATTAATTATAGTCTGGCAACACAATCAATACAACGGAAGATTAATGGAGGAAAAGGAAGCAGGAGAAAGAAAATACCCCCCAAAAAACAACACACATCACAGATGACGGAGGAGAATATCTCCATACCGTGAAGAATCTCAATCATTTTAGTAACAAAAATGTTTCGGTGGAAATGTAATCAGTAGAATTTTCTATGTTGATATAGTGTAAAATCATAATTATACTGGGTAATTTTAAGATTAAAATAGGGAAAAACCAACTTATTTAAACTAAACTACAAAGGGATAATGGAAAATACTAATTTTAGATTGGATTTATGAAATTGGGGCAGAAGGCCCAACACGGGGGTATGGGAGGCTATTCATAGCCCTTGTGCAAAATGAGGAAAACCCCGCAGTTGTACTGTAGTATGAAGGAAAATTCCAGAGGTTGGAAAGCTAGACGGAGGAAATGAAGCGGGAATGGATGTATAGCAGAAGGCTAAAAAGTGAGCGCAGCTAGGGATCGAAAGGACGCTTCAAAGCCCGTCAAGTAATACCAAATGAGCACCACTTGAGATGCGCTGTCTTCACTACCCCTCAACGGATCTTTTCAGCAATGGACTAGTATTGAACAAATACATGTGGTCTCTTAATTTCTTTTATAAGATGTTAGTACTGATCTCGGGTACCGTCGATTCCTGCATGCAGAGTAAGACATCTCATAATTCTTGTCATTCTTAGTATTCAGATCCTCCTGTCTAGACTATACCATCTACCACGTAGTCTTAGATATGCCATTAATTCTAAGTTTTGCCTTTTCTCTATTAGAGGTTACATACCACACATTTTCTCCAAACTTTGTAGCTGAATACTTGGGGCCACAGAATTAAAAAATGGGTTCAACACCTTTTTTCTTTTCTTTTTTGCAATTATGAATTTTACAGTTTATTTGTTTTACCCTACAAAATTCCCTTGCCATTTGTCTAATTCGATTCATCTTCCTTCCGTCTCCAATATTATGACTTTCACTTTCGTATTTTTTCTTGTATAGGACTGATTTCGCCAGAGTAAGATTAATGACAATTGTATTGTGTAATAAAATTCTCGAAGGCATGAATCTGTTTTTCAGAACAATCGTAGTTAAAACTTTATTTCTATAAGTCTTCTTTTTATAAATACGCAAATATCCTTTAAGATCAGGTAGCTCAATTACAAAATAAGCTTCGGCCAAAGACAAAAAAGGTATGAAAAATAATAAAAAATAACACAGATTTGAAGTAAACTAACAATAGCATAAAAAATAGATAATAAAAAATAAAGAAAATTTAATTATCCCTTTAAAATTTTACAAACTTCTATAAGCCTATGCAACTTTTCCTTACTATCAGCCAACGT
>NC_090730.1:84968424-84985924 GCF_036898095.1 Palaemon carinicauda | reverse complement strand
GTTTTTGCATTCTAATGAAAATTTATTAGTGTTGGTGAAGAATGGATATGAATATTGTCTAGACTCTAGTTAATAGCAGCTGATCTTCGCCCCTTGAGTCAAGAGAAATCGGCTATAATTCATTTCAAGTTGCAAGTACAGTTTTAATCCCAATACTAATAACACGCATACAAAGGAACTCCTTAACCGCTTTTCGGATAAAGCGTTCTCAGCATTAAATATCTAATTTTGCTAACTATAGTTAATTCATAGACATGAGGCAAAACAAGCCTCACTCAACGATGTCAGAAAAGAGCCAATTTCAAATGTCCTGTTCCAATAAGGATAAATGTGCTTTGGATCGAAGCATCTACCTTTCACTATACAAAAATATTAAACTCTTTGTAAGTAAAAGAGTAACACAAGGATATGGTTTCCTCACATCTTGTTTCAGATAAAAGGTATATTAAATGTACTGGATTTTTGAAAAAAAAATAAAAAAAAGGCTAACTGCAATTCCCACATTTTATTATTATTGTTATTACTAGTTAAGCTACAACCCTCGTTGGGAAAGCAGGATGCTATAAGCCCAGAGGCTCCAACAGGAAAAGTAACCCAGTGAGGAAAGGACAAAAAGGAAAAGAGAATATTTTAAGAAGAGTAACAACATTAAAATAAATATCTCCTATATAAACTATAAAAATTTCAACAAAACAAGAGTAAGAGAAATAGATAGAATAGTGTGCCAAAGTCTCCCCTCAAGCAAGAGAACTCTAACCCAAGACATTGGAAGACCATGATACAGAGGCTATGGCCCTACCAAAGACTAGAAAACAATGGTTTGATTTTGTAGTGTCCTTCTCCTAAAAGAGCTGCTTACTATAACTAAAGAGTCTCTTCTACCCTTACCAAGAGGAAAGTGGCTACTGCACAATTAGTGCAGTAACCACTTGAGTGAAGAAGAATTGTTTGGTAATCTGTGTTGTCAGGTGTATAAGGACAGAGGAGAATAGGTAAAGAATAGGCGAGACTATTCAGTGTGGATGTGTGTAGGCAAAGGGGAAATGAACCGTAACCAGAGAGAAGGGTCCAATGTAGTACCATGTAGCCAGTCAAAAGACCCCATAACTCTCTGGCGGTAGCATCTCGACGGGTGGCTGGTGCCCTGGCCAATCTACTACCAACATTTGGGACGATACGAATAAGCTTGCATCTAGAGTACCTTAAAATTTATATATGAGTTTGTATTAAAGCTGTGAATAAGATATGGTCAAAGGATATGACATCTTAATGAACGAAGTGATTGACGTATCACCCTTCGACTTTAATTCTATTTCCCTGATCTCTTTATCAACCCCTTACCCTAAACTGTCCTTAGCAGCCAATTTTTAAGTCAGAGGTTTTCCTGTAGGGCCAGAGTCACGACAGTGTTTGAGATCGTTCAACATCCTAAAGACCTGCAATAACAAGGCTGACCAGCTACACGACATTAAACAAACAGCCGTCGGGCGAAGAGAAGTCACGATTTGCAGCAGCGTTGCTCTTACGCAATCACATTCCACAGACAAATTGTGTAATTTTCTCACACGAAATGATTCAAATAACTTGAAAAAAAATATTTCCTATTCAAATACAAAGCATCTATAAGCATCAATATAACTATGGTTTTTGCTACCGTTTAGGTAAAGCAAAAAAAAAAAAAGTAAAAAAGAGTATTGGTTCTTAAGAGTATGGAGTATACCCAGGTCTGAAGTTCGGTCCTAAAGAAATTAAATTTACGCAAATAGTTCCTATTATTGGACAATTATATAACCGAGAAAAAGTTACTTTCATGGAATTTCAAAAAATAAAATAGTATTATGCCATTACTAATCAAGATACTACCAATTTAAATCCATATAAAAAGAAAAAAAAATCTAGAAAGTACATTTCGCATTCTGTCTCCTCTCGACCGGAGGGGTAAAACGTCAGTCTCAATAAAAATACAAATCGGAGCTCTCTCTGTTTTGCGTTTGCTGCATCCGGGTCTAGTAATTAAAATCGACTTGCTTCAAATTCCCTTGAGCATTTTTTTATATAAACAGAATAATGCGATAATCCTTTTTAAAGGGTACGATTCAGGGAAGCAAAGAAGGACGTTGTCAATGCAAATACTGCACAATTGTCATCAGTTTATCTTTTTTTTCAGAATGTGATGCGTGTGCATATATATATATATATATATATATATATATATATATATATATATGTATGTGTATATATATATATATATATATATATATATGTACATATATACATATATATATTTATATATATATATATATATATATATATATATATATATATATATATATATATATATATATATATAACCAGAGCTTCATGATGATAATTTTGTACATTTAGAAGTGTTTTTCGTATACATTCATATAAGCCATATACGGTATTGTTCACCTCCTAATACCTGGATTTTCTGTACCTAGGGATCAGAGACCCAAAGAGAAAACAACTCATAGATAATAACTTCTGGTCGGCGGGGGAATCGAACCCGGGTCCAAGAAACTGAGGTGCCATTGACTTCACAACAGTCACAATGAAAGATTAAAGTTGACGACAATTCTCTCATACTTACACCTGTCGAATTCAGGTTTGTTGTACTTAGAATCAAAATTAACCTATATCCACAATTGTATCTTATTGCTAACTTTGTACTTGGCTATGATTAATGATAATTTTGCACATTTAGGCTTATATGCATATAAATGTAAAACACGTCTTTTGCAATTTCTATGAACCCATTCCGTTATTATTTATATCTACCTATTAGCTATTGTTGTCATTATATGTCCTTCCCAAATCCATCTCTTTTTTTCCTACATGTAATTAGAATATCCTCAACTTACGTTTGATCTCATTTCCATATTGGTCCTATGGTCTCTCAGTGCTATTCCCAACATTATTCCTTCCATAGGTATTTACATTGTAACTAGCTTATGTTCTAAGATTTTACTAAGGCTACAAGTTTCTGTTGCATAAGCTAATACTGGTAGGACACTCTAAATAAAAACTTTTCTTTTTAGAGAAAGTGGCCATTTACGTTTCATAATCTCATTTTGTTTACCTAACGCTCTCCATCCCATGCTTATTCTTCTTTTAATTTCGGTTTCATGTCCTGGTGGAAATACTTACTACGTCCTAAATACGTATATTCATTAACTATATATATATATATATATATATATATATATATATATATATATATATGTGTGTGTGTGTGTGTATATATGTATGTATATATATACATATATATATATATATATATATATATATATATATATATATATATATATACTGTATATATATATATATATATATATATATATATATATACTGTATATATATATATATATATATATATATATATATATATATATATACGCATGCATATATACGTATATATAAATGAGATTAGCCTATGTTCCAAAGGTACATACCAGATATACTGCATTCAATACAAAAGACTAAAACATTGTGCGACATGCCACCTAAATATCAAATGTTACACGCCTCCCAAAACTCAAATGTCCAAAAATGAAAACTTTGCGACGTCCTCGGAATGTTAATTAAGCGACATCTAAATGGAGGATGTCAACGGATGCTTAACCGTATTGGAGACGTAGCGGTCACACAAGTTTTGTTTAACACTTGGAAACTTTTTCGACCTAAAAATATATTCTATTCATAAAACTCCTCCCCAGGCTATTGCAGAGAGGAAACCCGTATTTCATTGTGATGACTTCTAATTTGATCTTGCTCCTATTAATATCACTTCGTTTCTTTAAATTCAGTACTGCAGAAAGAAAAGTAATTATGTTTTAATGTGAGTTCGTTCTAAATATCTAGAGAGCAAATATCTCTCTCTCTCTCTCTCTCTCTCTCTCTCTCTCTCTCTCTCTCTCTCTCTCTCTCTCTCTCTCTCTATATATATATATATATATATATATATATATATATATATATATACATATATATATATATATATATATATATATATATATATATATATATATATATATATATTTCCAGTCACCTTATCTCCTACTTCACGAGATGCTGAATGGAGAAGTACTGATTCAAAAGCTCAAGATAAAGACGACTGGGAAAATGTAAACGAGGCCCTTTGGGTCAATAAGCATAGGTGATGATGATTCCAGGTCAAAATTAATTATCTTGCCAGACGTATAACTAGTCGGTCTCTAACCGCCCCGTACGTAGGGGGAAAATAAGTAGTCATACCCCGGTGAGACGGGCTACCCCGAGTGATAGACTAGGAAAACAAAAATCTCCCGAAACTGCCATGCTGAAGTTAAGAAAGGAGGAGGGGGTGAAAAGGGTTGAATCTGTGTGTGCGTGTGCGTGTGTGTACATAAGATATCTATCGAAATATTTAGCCGTGATTTTTCACGAGTCACGTACAACAGTTATCAGATACTTATCATTCATTAATATCTAGAGCTAATCTCTCTTAAAGTATCATTTCTACTCCTGTCCTCCCATTCAACTCCCAATATTCTTCTCAGGACTTTGTTCTCAATATCTACAAAATCTGTTGGATGTTGTTTCATTGCCATACCACGACTCATGTCCATATAGTAACACCGATCTCCCTAAACTGGTATATAGCCTGATTTTTATATGTAATTCCAGGTGATTCGATTTCCCAGTTTTACTTAACCTAGTCATTGTCTGATTTGCTTTTTTTTTTTTTTGGTGTATACATAATATCTCTCTCTCTCTCTCTCTCTCTCTCTCTCTCTCTCTCTCTCTCTCTCTATATATATATATATATATATATATATATATATATATATATATATATATTTATATATATATATATATATATATATATATATATATATATATATATATATATATATATATATATATATATATATATATATTATATATATATATATATATATATATATCTATATATATATATATATATATATATATATATATATATAAATATATATATATATATATATATATATATATATATATATATATACACACATACATATAATATATATATATATATATATATATATATATATATATATATATATATATATATGCATACATGCATGCGTGAAGAAAATATGCATCTGATACAAGAGGAAGTGAGTGAAACTATGCAAACATTCCTTTTACAGGTAACCCACTGATTAAAAGTCATACAGTATCCAGTCAAAAGACGGCGTTCAAAACCTTGCGTAAACCAAACCTCTTTCAAAGTTTATTTTGGCATGCACTCTTGACAGAGCTTTAAACTCTTATCCTATCTAACTGGCAATCGACTTCAATTTTTATTGCTGCTGAAAAACCTTAGTAACAAACAAATAAACGAACACAAGGTCGCTTCTGCTAAGCCCCACACCATAAAGGACAAAGTATGTTGTCCAGATGATGTAGATTTATCATATTTACAAGAGCACCTGTTTCTTGAAGAGTACGTTTCAATAAATCCTTACTTGCCATCTAATGGTTCCTTTTATAGCGACTAAAGCACGCCTGCTATTCTTCCATCCTCGGGCAACTTTTTGCGCTTATACGAACATAAATTATATACATTATATATAACACACACACATATATATATATACATAGATAGGTAGATAGATAGATAGATAGATATAAAGATATACACACATATATAATACATGGTTAAATGTCTATACATTATAATTTTACTAATTCACAAGAAGTTTACTGTTAGTGATATATAACCTATTTGCAAATGACATGTTATGCAGAATGGAAAAAGCTAGATTTTAATCAACTAAGAAAGAATGGGGGTTTTGGAAGTGAGTACTGTATTCAATAACTGACCATATCCATATAATTACAACTGATGTAAAATCCACAGAGTATGACAAATCGTTATAGACTAAAGAGAAGGTTTTGATTCTGTCAAAACTTCAGCAGTGATGAAAGTCCTTCAAATACAAGGAATAGATGAATCTTATGTTAGAACACTTGAAGATATCTATACAGGAAGTACAACAACCTTACAGCTACATAAATATAATGAGAAAATGCTGATTGAGGGAGTTAGAAAGTGAGACCCCATATCTCCTAAATTATTCACAGCGAGCCTAAAGGTTTTTAAGAATTTAGATTGAAAAACTATAGGAATTATCATCAATGGTAAATGCCCTAACAACTTAAAGATTTACAGATGACATAGTTCTATTTACTTAATCAAGGGAGGAATTGCAAAAAGTGATAGGGAAAGCAGAATGTAGTACTGAAAATTAATAAGTAAAACTAAAACAATGCTCAATGAAAATGCAGAGACAGTAAATACGGGTTATGGACGAACCTCTTAGAGATTATTAATGAATACACATACTTAGGACAGACCGTATGTGTTTCTCCAGGACATGAAACCGAAATTAAAAGAAGGATAAGCGTCGGATGGAGGGCTTTTGGTTAACAAAATGATATTAGGTAAAGTAAAATGCCACTTTTTCTACAAAGAAAATTATTTATCAGAAGGACCTTCCAGTATTAACTTATGCATCAGAAAACTGATGCCTTACCAAACCTTAGAACTCAAAGAGCCATGGAATAAAATTATGGGAAAAACATGGAGAGAGAAAAAGTGCAACATGGATACAAGAACCAACTCCAGTAGAAGATATTCTAACAACCTGTAAAAGAAAAAAAAAAGAGATGGACATGGGAATGAGAATGACAGAGAAGGAAAACATAACGAGTCCCTAGCTATTGCAAACAAGCAGGATAAGGAATGGAAGAGGATAAATTTACGAGCTAAGAAAATTTGCGCGTATAGACTGGTATAGAAAGACAAAAAAACAGACCCGTGTGGATGGACATGTCTGAGGTCTTTGACCTACAATAGCAATGGCTAATGATGATGATGGTGATGAGATATATATATATATATATATATATATATATATATATATATATATATATATATATATATATAAATGTGTACAGTAATGTTATGTATACAAATGTATCCTAATGGATTTTGTAATGCGTAGTACAGTCGGAGATGGTGTAGAAGGATTTGACTGATTGGTGATAGGAAATTAGCTGACCTAGTTTATGCTGATGATGCTGTCCTTATTAACAGACCACAGGATTTGCAATGCTTGCTTACCAGAATGCATGAAATATAACACGAGGTTGGCCTCAAGATAAATAGAAGAAAGACAGAGATGATGAGAACGGAGTATGCATTGGAATATGAAATATCATTGACAGGAGAAAGGATTAATGAGGCGAATCATTCAAGAAATTAGGAACTATGATCTCTAATACAGGGTCTTTAGAATTAGAGTTTAGTGAAAGATTGAAAAAAGCAAATCAGACAATGGCTAAGTTAAGTAAAGTTTGAAAATCAAATCGCCTGAAATTACATATAAATATCAGACTATATATCAGTTTAGCGAGATCGATGTTATTCTATGGACATGAGTCATGGTATGACAATAAAACAATCTCCAATAGATTTAGTAGATTTGAGAAAAAAGCCCTCAAAAGGATATTGGGAGTTAAATGCAAGACAGGATTAGAAATGAAACTATAAGAGACATTACTCGACTGCGACGCTAGCCACATCTCACGTCAACAACTTCCTTTTAAAACATACCATAAATATTATGAAGAACATTTTAGGTAATTGGAGAGCTCTACCAATTATTGTTTTAGGAACAATGTTTTATAACCATGGTTAGAGTTGATCTAATTTAACTTTTATACAATATGTTATGGTGTACTATGATTTTTATTATTTTAATGACTTTAGTGTAGGCTTCCTTCAACTTTACTAGGTGACCTGGTGTAAATAGGAAACCCAATATATTATTGGAATAAAGGTTATTATTATTATCATTATTATTATTAGTATTATTATTATTTTCATATTTATTACTTTCCCGTCAGGCAGCCGTTCTCTCTCTCTCTCTCTCTCTCTCTCTCTCTCTCTCTCTCTCTCTCTCTCTCTCTCAGACATCGCTGGTTTGGAGTCCCATTCCATCCCCATAATCAAGATAGAAGACAGTTTGGGTAACCATCTTTTTTTGTGGTAGTGGTTTTGCGATAAGCAAGAAGAGTTATACAGACCCGTCCAAAAGATGGCGCCGCCTGCTCTACACAAGAGAGAAAAGAATAGAGCATGGAATGACGGAAATAGGACATAGGGACACAAAGGTCGAATTCGCCTTTCAACACACTCTTGCAAAAGTACTCTTGTGACAGTGTTCTTTTAAACAACATATTCAGTTATACTTTTATATGCGTCGAATTCCACTTTTCATTGCGTACTTCGTACTTACTGGGTATTCCTTTTTTTCATAACCGATAATAATAGCGAGCATTTTTTTTGTATTTATACTACCTCTTCCTTGAAGGGGAAGGCTATTCGTGGTGCTAAAATTTAAAACAAATTCATACAGGTTTACTAATTATTTCTATAATTGATTGATTTGATTAAACTGGATCAGCAAAAGCTATAGTCATCACCAGACCACATAATTATAATATTTTAAGTTTATATTGTAAACCACTCAAGACATTATTGAAATACATATATTTCTGGAACCGGTAACATTTTGATCACATCTGACATTAGCTACGTAAGACACAAAAATTTTACAATAAAATCTTGCAGTAAAAATAGGTATGGAAGCAGAAAAAAGGACATTGAAAAAGGAATATCAACTGTAATTTTGTAAATTATTTAATCCTAAATTGCAACAACCACAATAATAATAATAATAATAATAATAATAATAATAATAATAATAATAATAATAATAATAATAATAAACGTACTTTTTATATACAAGGAATATTCTACAAACGAACTGACACTTCCACGAAGGTGCCAATTATAAATTACACAGTTGAACAGGTACTCACTTGCCTTTGAAAAATATTGTTAGACTATTCCAAATAATATTACTGGCACAAACTGTAGCTATTTACATGAACAATATATATTCAATTCAGATGCTTCATACCCCAATTATACCAACTGATGTTATATAAAATAAAATCTTGTGTACTGGCACATATATTGTCGTATGTCTTCATCAATTAGCAAAATAATTGAAAGGTTCAAATCTATTAAAATAACCCATCATTCAGACAATGCCAGGTTATACTAACTTGTGACGAGAGAGAGAGAGAGAGAGAGAGAGAGAGAGAGAGGGATGGGGGGGGGGGCTATAAACCTGTGCTGTGCCGACAACATTCATTCAGAGTCCTCCATTGGTCCATTTCATTCCTTGCTGGTATTTGCGCTTGCAATCCCTCCGCAGTAACAAAGCTCTTCCTTGACTTAAGTCTACTTGGAACTGGCACGTGAGGATGTGATGGGTGTCTCGAGTCCAAAATTTCTTTGCTCTCTTCAATTTGTGTTGCTGAATGTCTCCTGAATTACACCAGCAAGTTTGTAGAGGGTGTTGGTGGGACCGGGACATAGTGTCCCTTTGATGACTCTAGGCCTCGTCCAGCATAGGCTCTTATTTTCTTGGCCTGCGATGATCTGCTCCACTAGTGCACAGTGCTCTGTTGGTGCATAATACAGGACTAACTACGGCAGTTGTTCTTAGTGTGAGCATTGGCTCTCAACTTGGTCCCTACTAGTTTTTTAGCATGGAATCGCAAGAGCCTACCTTCTCTTGGGGCTTTTGTAGATAGGTGGCAAATGACAGATTTCTATGCAGAGTTACCCCTAAGTATACTGAAAACTGATGATGATCTCAATCTTTGCCACACCAGAGTATCTCGAGTTTGCAATTGGCTTCTGTTGCTCAGGGGTAATGCACATAACTGAGCCTTAAGCATGTTTGGATTCAGGGACCAAGTGTCATAGTAATGCCCTATCAGATCTAGGGCGGCTGATAGTCATGTTTCAATTTTTTGAAAGCTGGTGGCCAGTGTGGCCCGACATAGATCGTCTGTACAGATGAATCTGTTGACCTTTGGTGGAGAGGATTGAACAGCAGCAGGGCACAGATCGAGCCTTGAAGAAGGCCATTCTTTTGTGCTTGTCCTCTGCTTTTAGTGCCATCAATCTCTATATTGAATTTGCGGATTTCTATGAGGCTTCAGATTACATCCACTATAGTCTTGTTTTCAATACCCACTGTTGGGTATTTGGCAGCAGGTGTTTCAGGAACTCATTCAAAATCCCATCTATTCCTGCAGCCTTGTTTGACTTTACCAATTTGAATTCTTTCTTCAGTTCATCTAAAGTAAAGGCTGTGAAAATGTTGTTTTCATTTGATAGGGCTGCCTTCATCTCCGTTTGTTTTCTCTTCCTTTGACGATGTTCTCTGTTCTTTGGTCGGTCATTTATTATCAGTTGGTGTACAATGTCACTGGGCTTTACAGCTGCTACTCATTGTGGTGGTCTGTGCTAATAAATTACGTTTACCGGTCATGCCATCGTTGCCGACTCTCTTGACTTAGTAGTATTGGAACATTTTATCCCATTTCAATGGAATCTAAGCTAAATGGGTCTTCTGCGTATGAGGAGGTGTAATTCTCACACAGTTCTTTAATTTGGACAGTCATTCAAGGAATATATTTCTATCGGCATCCTCTAAGTATATTCTGTTTAGCCGATTTCCAAGCTAGTTTCACACATTCATAGCAATGGCTTGGTTCAGGCGGTATGATGTCAATACTGTTTTCAATCATTTCAGTAAAAAATTTCCATTTTCCTTTTGATTGGCTGGGTTTTACTCAGTGGAATTCAATTTGTACTGGGCAATATTGGGACCTTGAATGGGCTCTAGAACTGACCGAATAAGGAGACTGGAGCCTCTGCAACTGATGAATGCAAGGTTTGGGTTGTATCCCCTCCTCCATCATCCACTCTATTGCTCAGAGCCCATGAAATGACATTTTCTCCATTTGCACCCTTAACCTCATATCACTAATTCGTACTGTAGCTGTTAAAGACCCCATGTTTGAATTAATTTTCCCACGAAGGTCTGAGATAGGGGTCACTCAATTAGTTCATTGGGGGGTTTGTATATAGAGATGATGTTCATGTGTTCTGTCTCCACCCGAAACATTTCAGTGGGTCCATTTTCGATTTTAGCGGTACTAATTACTAGCGAGTTGTCTTTGACAAAGATACCCCTTCCATACATTTGGCTAGCAGTATCAATAGCTAAGTGCATTCCCGGAACAGTGGATTATTTGTTCATTCGATGAGTTTCTTATAAGTACTAGATATCTGGTCGTAGCTCTGCCAAAATCTTCGCTTTACTGCTGCTAAAACCTTCGGTGTTGTGGCTGATTATCTTCATATTGTCAGAACACCGAGGGTTTATCCTTTTATCAACCACCCACTGTCTTGCAGCATTTTGGGCTGTATTGGTGTGTAGTGTTAGGATTGATCTCCTTGAAGATTGACAGGGTCACGACGTGGATGTACATAATTTGACCCCAATCAACGTGATAAACCCAGTATCATCTGTACAATAATAACCTTTACCTTTTACACACACTCCTATATTTACCAATATCCTATATCAATGGATTAGTAATGTAAATATATTGGAGATTCTAATTCATTTTTCCTCTATTTCTTTTCTACTTTTATTTTAAAATTTAGATATTATTGGGGAGCCAAAGATCCAAATGACTGACCTTTATTATTATTGGCATACTTATGCCAGGTTCTAAGTTTTAGCATCAAATAACGTATTTTGGAACAAGAAAAAAACAAATTATGAAAGATCACACGATTCTGAAAACAAGCTGATGTATATGTCACTTTGGGACGATTACAGGAAAGTTCACCGCCATCAAATAACGAAATGTCGCTCAGGGATACACATAGCTGATGATAAAATAGTCAAGGTTTTGAAGGAACATAATCATCTTGGCGATGCAGCAAGGGTTGAAGTCGAAATTGTTTATGAAGATGTCCGCACACAAACTGTTGAAACTACACAAACGCTTAATGTTATATTAGCATACTCTTAACGATCTTAGTTATAAAAAGGACAGTGCGCACAACTAGACAAATGAATAATGCCAGTCCAGCGCTCCTACAGCACCATAAAGATATTAATTTTTTCAATGGTAACACAAAATTGTCAAGTGGCGAAGAATTTTTATTCCGATTCCAGAAATGTAGAAGGTCTCTTAATTTTTTCTTCCATAAGTGAGCAAAAAGTGAACAGTGGTACGCTGATTGTTGTCTACATTTAAAGCAAGCCGATTGCGTTTTTATCATTTGTATACACTTTATGGTTTCAAACATTATGCCTCATTATCAGTAGTGTATGCATTACTGCCTGATAAAACTGAAACATACCAAGAGGAAAGTAGCCACTGAACAATTTCATTGCAGTAGTTAACCTCTTGATCGAAGAAGAATTGTTTGGTAATTTTAGTGTTGTCAGGTGTATGAGGACGGAGGAGAATGTGGACAAGAATAGGCCAGAATATTCGGTGTATGTTTAAGTAAAGACAAAATGAGCCGTAATCAAAAAGAGGGATCCAATGTAGTGCTGTCTGGCCAGTGAAATGACCCAATACCTCTCTAGCGGTAGTATCTCAACGGGTGGGTGTTGCCCTGGTCAACCTAAATATGGGAAGGAAAGCTTATACCACTTGAGACAAGAGAATTCAAACACTTGCTCTGAATTACGGAGAAGACGTTTGTATCATTGCATATTTGAGAGGGTTATCTCATAATCTTAGTCAAAAAATTGTTTATTATCTTTTTAAGCACATAATTAGAATGTTCACATTGCCACAGTTGCATTTTGCATTTTATGATGTATCATTAAATAAATTATGAAGTTTCCTTATTTCTCGTATTGTTCATTGTTTTAAACGTATGACTAAAATATTATTGTTTCTTTATTTATCTACTACATATACATAAATATAGATACATACATACATCAGTTTGACCTTATACAGTTTCATCGATTTCCTGTAAAATGTGCCATTCACAAGAATGTATTTTGCAGTTTATTGTGCATTATTAAATAAATTATGAAATTTCCTTATTTCTTATTTCTCTTACTTTTCATGGACTTAAAAGTATGATAAAAATACCATTGTGTCGTTATAAATTGATATATGTATGTATGTATGTATATATATATAATTTATATATATATATATATATATATATATATATATATACACACATATGTACTGTATATATATATATATATATATATATATATATATATATACACACATATGTACTGTATATATATATATATATATATAATATATATATACACACACACATATATATATATACATATATATACTGTATATATATACTATATATATATATATATATATATATATATATATATATATATATATATATATATATATATAGATATATATATACTGTATATGTATTTCCCCACGATTAATTTACATCACGTTGAACTTTCCTCAAAGTGAACTGATGGAGGTGAACTTTCCGGACACACTTTTTGACACCGTTCCCCTTAAATATCAAAACCAATATATTTTTGAAAATAGGCGCCAAATCATTAGTACAGCGATATGATTTTAACTTTACAAGTAGTTTAGGAATGAGAAAATCTAAGTTAATTACACCGCAATTGTTGCTTTTGTTTGCATTAATTTTCTTATATAGATAAGAGGTCCTAGGTGCCCTTTCCAAGCTTAAGGAATCCAACGAGGAACACTCAGACTGGATAGTGATTGCACTGGCGACTGAATCCCGCTCTGGCTGATCGAATCATACGATAAGATTCGGAGAACTTCAATAAAGACTTCCATCCCTTACAATTACATTAAACGTGATCATTTTCGGCGCTGGAATCAATTGGGAGGAGTTAAAGGTTAAACAAGGCAATAACAATACTCGCATGATATAACTTAAACTACTAATGGCTGCAGGCATCTGATAGCGTGATAGTCATGCTGGGACCAAAATCAAAATGTTGAAAATACAAGAAAAGGAAGAAAAATACAAAATTTTCTACCAAAAGCAAAGGGTAAACTAAGTGCTATCATATCAATGAAAATGTAAGAATAAAGTAATTATACTATGATATAAATCACACCACGTTTCTTTTTCAAAAAACGAGAAAGGTTTGTCCACAGACCCTGATTTTTCCCTTAAAAGCAACAAACTTCGAAGGGACGAATCACCGCTTTTCCTATTAAGGAAGGACATAATTGAATGAACACCGCAAATGAAATTAGTCTTTCCAATACCAAGGCAGCAAAAGAAATCAGATTCCGAGATTATATCAGGAGATGCCATCTGTCCAGCTCTGTGGTTCAACAGTACCTTTTTGTATATATTTGATTATGGGGAAAAGTTGCTTCAGAAATAACAATGAAAAGATATCTCATATCTTCTAGCTACTAATAATAAGTAAAATAGTGACTGATAATAATAAATATATACATATATATGAGTATATATATATATATATATATATATATATATATATATATATATATATATATATATATATATATATTACTTTAGCCGATTATAATGATATTCTTTGTAATTTCAGAAAACCTGCCTACTGTGCTATAACAGATTAACTCTTGCAAATCATATGACAAAGATTAAAAAGTTAACGTCTCCATTAACTCGTACTAGGAAAGGACTAAGTGTAACGATCTATAAAACCTAAGACACAGTACCCCAAGTTCGAAGAGTGGGAAAAAGACAGCTGTTTGGAAAACAACTACAAGATATTCCCCTTTTACTTAGCAGATCTTAAAGTAGGACAGAAACAAATGTATTATCTCTTATTTAGGTTTACATTCTATCACTAAAACGGTCTGTGCTTCGAGTTACGACCTTCACCAGCACAAGAACATTGATGAATATATCTGACAGAGGCTGAACATAAAACAGTCATAAAACATTGTTTTTCCTTTAGGAGAAAATGTCGCTATCTTTTTCCAAGATTTTATAATTGACGTCTAAAAATGTATTAACATTTCTTTGTTTAAATATTAGTATAAGTAATCATCAAATCAAAAAGTTTTCAAAATGTCAAAAGAATGTTATCACTTTAGTCACTTGAAACGAAATTGAATCACCAAATCGATGGGTGTCAGTTGCTACGAATTGGCTGAATTAGTGTAACCTAATGGCACATCAACCTAATCAATAGTAATTTTTCAAAGCAAAGGTCTGTGACTTGAATGCAGTGACTTGTTATATGATGCAACAAAACAGGGCTTCAAATTGAAATCTGAGAAAATAATAACACCCCATATACATTTTCTTGAAGGTTGCTATGTAATATATGCATAAAGAGAGACATGGGTGTGTATTTCCATTACGGAATTACATAGAAATTTCTTTAAAAATGCTGACTCTAGCCAATCCTCTAAAAAAAACAATAAAAGTCACAGCGTGACATTGTAAACCGAGTAGAAATTCGGGGGTAAAAGTCTATAAACAACAAAGCTAGGAGACCCACCAATAAAACCAAATGTAATTTACAAATTACATTTAAAAGGCAATAGCAACATGGAGCAGTACAAAACTTTTAACCTTCCTATCAGAGCGGGGCAAAAATTGTTTGAAAATATAAATCCTCAACATTTTAGTCATGGGATTAAACGCTGGATTTGACGTTTCAATTGGAAAAATATACCGAACACTTTAATAATGCTACTTGCTTTATCTATGTATCTTAAAAACGTCTTTAAACAAAATACAACGACCCATGCCTTATTACGTATCTTCATCAGTGCTAAATTGTAAAAGTTACTAGGAACTATTAGGTCCTTTGACTGGACAGACAGTACTACATTGGATATTTCTCGATACGGCTCATTTTCCTGTTGCCTACACAATGTGGCCTATTCTCCACATTTTCTCTTCTGTCCTCATACACCTGACAACACTGAGTTTACCACACACTTCTTCCTCGCTCATGAGGTTAACTTTCCTCTTGGTAAGGGTGGAAGAGACTCTTTAGCTATGGTAGGCAGCTCTTCTAGGAGAAGGACACTCCAAAATCAAACCATTGTTCTCTAGTCTTGGATACAATCATAGCCTCTGTACCATGTTCTTTCACTGTTTTGGGGTAGAGTTCTCTTGCTCGAGGGTACACTCGGGCACACTATCATATCTCATTTCTCTTCCTCTTGTTTTTTAAAGTTTTTATAGTTTATATGTGAAAGATTTATTCTGATGCTGTTGCTGGTTTTAGAAATATTTCAGTTTAATTGATTATTACTTTCTAGTAATTTCATAATTGTCTTTCTTCACTGGGCTATTTTCCCTGCTGAAGCCCTCGGGCTTATAGCATTCTGCTTTTCCAACTAGGGTTGTAGCTTAGCAAGTAAGAATAATAATAATAATAATAATAATAATAATAATAATAATAATAATAATAATAATAATAATAATAATAATAATAATTTGGCCCTATTTTTCTAGATTATAAATCTATAGTCAAACGCATAAAAGGCTCATACGATTTACTGTACGTCTAGTTGTAGAAATGTCTGCCTTTGAATTTCTTATCAATAGCACCCACCGCGCTGAACACATCTCTACTGGCGAAGGGCGGGAGTTTCACTGTGGCAGAATGCACAAATGAACATCATCAGAGGAAATGGCAGACGAAGAGGTGACCTGGGAAGTAGGCTGGGTGTTCCAGGCACTACGCATGTCACCAATCAAGGAACGAATCAAGGGCAAGCACTCGAACAATAAACTTTATTTATGGACAGCGCAGGTATTTCTAGGTCCCCAAGGTGTTACATAAGGGTAACAATTGCATGAGTAAATTCAACAGCTTTTGTCAATAAGGTTGTTATTGGCATAAAAATTGACAATATGAAAATATCAAGTTGAAATTAGCGTGATACATTTAACAGCTTTTGTCGTTTAAGTTAATTATGTGTGCAGCATAGAAGAAAACGTATATAAGACAATCTTCTTTATTTGTAAGTGCATTGCTTGCTTCACGTGCATTATAGCATAAATCGTTGACAAAAAGAAAAGACAAATACTTCCCTCACAAAATTTCATAGAAATAATTCTAAAAATGAAGTCTACAATGCGATTTCTTTTTAAATAATGTAACAAAACATTGATTCGAAATCGAAAACAGGAAGAAAAATAACGCGTTTAGATGCATTCAACCAACTACAATTGAATACACAATTACAGATCTGCGTATTCTGTCTCATCCGAAGGGAACCAAAGGAAATATTCCATTTAGAAAAGACTTGCCCATAAATTCTCGTGATCTATACACAGAACAGTTATCCCACAGCCTCCCCCACCCCAAAAATAAATTAATAAATGAAAATGAATAAAAGAAATGACTAAACAAAAGCCAGTGCAATCTCTTATAATCTGAGTTAAAATCCTGTGACAAAAATCTCATGGGAATAAAAAATATCGCTCACTTTGCCGGAAAACAGCAGTAGGGCCCCACCAACAAAACCAGATGCAATTTATAAA
>NC_090730.1:84953424-84963424 GCF_036898095.1 Palaemon carinicauda | reverse complement strand
CTTAGAAGAAAGGACACTTCAAAATATAAAAAGAAACCCCAAAGTACTTTACTCCTATGCAAAAAAGATGAATAAAAGGAGAATAGAAATAGGCCCTCTAAGAATTGAAGGACGGCTAACGAATGAAAAAAAGGAAATATGCAACATATTAGCAGAAAAATATAAGAGTGAGTTCACGCCAAGAATTGCGAATGAGAATAATGAAACAGAAATGAGAGAAGAAAATGTTGAATATCTAACGGATATAGATATTAATGAAGCAGATATTGTCACGGCTATAAACGAAATTAAAAATGGATCGGCAGCCGGACCAGATGGAGTTCCAGCGATTTTGTTAAAAAAAACTGCAAACACTATCGCGAAGCCACTTGCAATACTGCTAAGACAGAGTATAGATATGAGCGAGATATATGTTAAACATAAATTAGCTTATATAACCCCTATCTTCAAAAGTGGATCAAGACTAGAGGCAAGCAATTATAGACCTGTTAGTCTAACATCACATATTATGAAAGTGTATGAGAGGGTAATAAAAAAGAAAATAATGAACCATTTGGTCAAAAATAATTTGTTTAATATGGGTCAACACGGTTTCGTACCTGGAAAAAGTACACAGACCCAACTGATAGCTCACTATGAAAACATATACAATAATATGATATATGAAAAAGACACAGATGTGATCTATCTAGATTTTGCAAAAGCCTTTGACAAGGTAGACCATAACATATTGGAGAAAAAAATGAGAAAGCATAATATTGTGGGAAAAATAGGAAAATGGGTAAAAGAATTCCTGCAAAACAGAAAACAGATAGTGGTTGCAAATGACGAGAAATCAGATGAAGCCCAGGTAATATCTGGTGTGCCCCAAGGTACGGTATTAGCTGCACTGCTATTTGTTATTATGATCTCAGACATAGACTGTGATGTTGAAAACTCCGTAGTGAGAAGTTTCGCCGATGACACAAGAATAAGTAGAGAAATTACTTGTGATGAAGATAGGAACTCACTACAAAGAGATCTAAACAAAATATATGAATGGGCGGAGATAAATAGGATGGTATTTAACTCCGATAAATTTGAAACAATAAATTATGGAAACAGAGAAGGAATGGTGTATGCATACAAGGGACCTAATAATGAGACAATCACAAACAAGGAAGCAATTAAAGACCTTGGTGTAATTTTAAATAGGAATATGTTATGCAACGACCAAATAGCAACACTGTTGGCTAAATGTAAAGCAAAAATGGGAATGTTATTCAGACACTTTAAAACAAGAAAAGCTGAACACATGATTATGCTTTACAAAACTTATGTGCGTAGTACACTCGAGTACTGCAATGTGATATGGTACCCACACTACCAAAAGGATATTGCGCAAATAGAGAGTGTACAAAGGTCCTATACTGCTAGAATAGAAGAAGTTAAGAACCTTGATTACTGGGAAAGACTGCAATTTTTAAAACTATACAGTCTAGAAAGGAGAAGAGAACGCTACATGATAATACAAGCATGGAAGCAAATAGAAGGAATTGCTGAAAACATCATGGAGCTTAAAGTATCAGAAAGAGCAAGCCGAGGTAGATTAATAGTGCCAAAAAGCATTCCAGGTAAACTGAGAAAGGCGCACAGGACATTAATCCACAACGCACCAGCATCGATAATGCAGCGACTATTTAATGTGCTGCCAGCTCATCTAAGAAACATATCAGGAGTGAGCGTAGATGCGTTTAAAAATCAGCTCGATAAATACCTAAGATGCATCCCAGACCATCCAAGACTGGAAGATGCAAAATACACTGGAAGATGTATTAGCAACTCTCTGGTGGATATACGAGGTGCCTCACACTGAGGGACCTGGGGGAACCCAAACAAAAAATAAGGCAATAAGGCAATAAGGCTCTCTTTCTCTCTCTCTCTCTATCTATCTCTAATGCCCTGATGAAAGCTATTAATCAAGAGTTGAAACAACTGTCAGTAAAAGAAGAATAAATGGAGCAGCATACAACAAAATCCGTATTTCCTTCAAAACTTTACCCCTGACGACAAAAGAGAAAGTGACACCCTAAAATAAATCGATGCTTCATGTTCTTTAACATTTAATTAGTATCTATCTATCTATCTATCTATCTATATATATATATATATATATATATATATATACAAATATTCATATATACAGAATGTATATATCTGTATGTTATATAAAAACAGATACACAGATCAAAAGACAGGAATGACAAACGATAGGGCCCTTAAACATACTGTACATGCGACAGGGCATGGCGATAGCAATCTTACTCCATTACCAGTTGTTGAAAACTAGAAAAGGCTCTTAGTACAAAAAATAAAGATATTCATAAGTATTGAGAGAGAGAGAGAGAGAGAGAGAGAGAGAGAGAGAGAGAGAGAGAGAGACTCCATCCGTAAGCATTTGTCGTTGAAATGTTATTATAAAGTCAGTAATGTTTTGACTTCTGAAATAGCGGGCATTCCAAGAAAATGTGTCATATGTATGCAAAAGGAGTTGGGCGGAAATGCAATGAAAGATGGCCTCTGTTTCCGCTTCTATAAACAGGAAAAAAATTCTTTATAACGTTAACATTCACTCATTATTGCCAGACTAAGTTTCCTATAAGGATAATAATGGAATGTGTAGGCGCCATTGTTTTTTAACCGGTTTGTACTTCTTAATATATCTCTTCAGATTCAACAACTCAGAGTAGCGGAATATTTCTTTAGAATTCATAGCATATCATTACTAATTGAACCATAAACTCTTAGGGAAAGTCAGCAATTGTCTCAGTTTTATGCTTAATGTCGTCAATCCTACATATTTCCAAAGAAATGTTGCATTTCGAAATTATTTTGGTTCCCCTTCGACATTTCACAGCTAAATTTTGAAATAAAAGCTAAATTGTGCTAATCATAAGAACAAACAGAAACATTTTCCTCTGAAAGTCAATTAACTATAAACTGTTACGAGAGGCAGCTGACAATGGAATACTTAAAACTGAATGATCACACATTTATAATTTATTTCTGGGTGTGAAAAACTTCATTTGTGGGTAATAATATCTATTGGAACCTTCGTGTCTCACAATCTGTGTCGCAAATTCGTATCCCGCTCAGGTCAAACAGTTTATATCATTGCAACCTTACCGTCTTTAAGGACTAGGGATGGGGGTGGGGTAGAACTTGGGAAGCACTTAGGTTTACTCGCCGAGTCATCAGCAGCCATTACCTGGCCCTCCCTCGTCCTAACATGAAAGTGGAGAGGGGGCTGGGGCACTAATTCATATGTAAATATAAAGGTCTCTAGAACATTGACATGTGCCTTTCAAAACTTACAGGTTGCCCATGAGTGGCAGAGCAAAAGAAGCGGACATAGGGCTGTTGCACGATCGTCTATAGATAAAAAAAAAAAAAAAAAATATATATATATATATATATATATATATATATATATATATATATATATATATATATATATATATATATATGATCCTCACAACCTACAATCAAGTATGACCAGGATATGGCTGCCAACGAGTCAATGGGTACACTTATAGAGCACCCATAACATGCCATCCTCAGCTCATAAGCTATTGTGCCGTGAACAAACCGCAAACTCGAAGCCCACTTTTTGCTAATCTCCAAAGTTGCACTTGGCTACTAAAACCTTCTAAAAATAAAAAACAAAAAATAACAAACTTGACGTACTAGATAATAATGCCAATGGTTTTAAAAAAATGAAGAGTTCTACTTATTATAAATTTTTTGTTAACCTTCTCTTGTGTAATGTGCACTGTTATCAATTGCTGGTTTGATTTCATATGTCTCTCACGGCTTCGAAGTTTACAAGGACCTCTTCTAACAAACAAGCAAAATTTCATCTCATCAAAGAACATAAAATTTGGTATACGTACCATCGTTATCGTTCTGAATTACAGATATCTGTATAAGTGACTGTGTCTATTTGTCTACTTTAATGTTACATATTTTGACACTTCGCCTTATTCCCCAAGAAACATTACGGACGATCTATATCTAAATGAGATTGACCTCAAATAATACTATTTGATAGAAATAAGTTTGCTACAGTTATAATGCTACAACTGTATCCCTTCTATGTTTTCACATTCTATGACAAATCATATAAGTTTTGCAACCGACCTACCATCAGTCTTCCTATCAGAAGAGTTTTTTTTTTTTTCTGCTACTATCTCAACGCTAGTGCCGATATTACTCCTAGATGTAGGTCAAGCTCACGAAACAGTTGTAACAGCAATAGTAGTAGTCCAGACATGGCTCAGAGGAAGCAGTAAACTTGAAATGCAAGTACCGGTATATAACAGAAAGCGATTCTTCCTACTATCACTATCATTCATCATTTTGAAATTTCTTTCCAAGTTTAGAATACTTTTACTTCCTGCGTTTTAAATCTTACTGTTTTATAGGTCATTGCTAATATTCGGCTTCACACCAAAGCTTTCAAAACTTTCAATATACACTATAACCATAAGTAGCTTTTATTGATAAAACTATATTAGAAATAATGACACCCTACAGTGATTCTATTTTTTACTGAAAATAATGAGGCACTAAAATTAGATATTTTTCTATAATTGAATGCAAACAAACAATTCCATTACTACATATACATCAAATGGTCCAAATTACCGAGACCACACGTTTATCATACGAGTCTTATCTTTTAAACCTTGCATAACCGAACAAATGATCTTCCAAGTTTGGGTGACTGATCCTTCCTATTTATCACCGACTATTTCCTCCCCCCTTACCCATCCTCTTCACTAAGCCTCTTCAAGAGCCCTTGGAGAACGATGGGCTCCATGAGCAATAAAACCTTTTCTTGGACATCCAATAAAAAGAACCGAAAAGGTTTCGACTGCGTGAACCTGTGGTGCTGAGTTTATGCCATAAAGGATTGTGCCTTATGTTCGATCAACATTTCAAGTTTCCCTCCCACACGATCCTGTGAACCAGCTTTTGTTCCTTGACTCTTTGAACAAAAGGAATGGGCGTTCGGCTCCTCCTTCCGTTGTACTCAAAAAGATCTTTCGAGCAAGATCATATCTTATAAACTTCTGAAATTTTTAGAACAATTAAATATTGAGTATTCATCTCATCAGTTCTAACAAGTTCATATCAGGTTTTCCTTCTGTAAAAAAAAATGCTCTTCAGTCCTCACTTTTTTTAATGTTATTTTTTCTGAAACAATCTATTTTCTTAAGAACTATCTTCTCTATCTACTTAATACTACAATTTTATTCCCAAAAATTAACGTTTATAAGGTATATAAAATGCGTTCCTTCCTGAAGAGCATTTAGAAATTCGTGCAAATTATATATCTACAGAAGTACTAAAAGAATCTGCAGATAAATTGGTTTAGGTTGTAATATATTTGCACAAAGTGCAAGCCCCTTTCATCATTACTAATTTAACACTCAATCAAATTTTTATATAAAGACAAACACCTCAAATTTAGTACTAGAAAGTCGGCAAAAGATGTACCCTTTCTCACTAATGTTTTTCTTACGAAATCTATATCATTGGTTAAGATGTTTCCAACGTACATTTCTGACTGTTAGTGTTTGATGGCAGATACTTTCCTTGCGACTTTATTCCTCCATCCTCCAACCTCGTTCTTCTTTGCTTGAATCTAACCCTCAGAATTTACAGTTTTTAAATACATCAAAGTAATTTTACAAGTAAAATGCAATTTCTGAAGATTTCAACTCACCCAGTACAACCACCATATATTTTTTTTTTTTTTTTACCAGGCGATGTCTTCATTACTACGACCACAGTCTTTCATAAATTTTCTCTTTGTTACCCTCATTTAACCATGTCATTTACTTATCATCTCTGACTGTAGGAGTAATCCTAAATGAAAAAAACATTAATATTCAATTTCTATTGCCTTCCCTTTTAACTCTGATTTTATCTTTTTCATGACTAATGGATAAAAATTCTAATATTAGTATTGAACTAGTGCCAAAATTACATCAAACTTCTAAGGCATCGCATTTTAGATATATTGTTTTACTTCAGCAATAAATTCTTTACTTAATTTCCATTACTTCTATATAATTCCTGGACTGAATCGCAATTAATTTGTTTCCTCCGCAAACCTGGTCTCTTCTCTCTACGTTTTGGCGTCCTATTTCTAAGTGGCAAATTGATAACTTTTAAGGGTTTTTAACAATGTTATATTAGCCATTGATTCATCAAGTTTGAAATACCAAACCTTGGTCGAAATCACCAGACTCCGATTGTACTGCTTCTATGGCCGTACCTTAAACTGGAGCTTAAAAGTAGAAATCCCTTTTCTAATTCTGTTTTTCATCTTATCATTATCATTATTCTTCCCTCAAGACAAATCTCTATTCCTTCCTTGCCATTATCTTTTAGTTCTCATTAACCCAATGAGAGTGTGTGTGAATATATATATATATATATATATATATATATATATATATATATATGTGTGTGTGTGTGTGTGTGTGTATATATATATATATATACATACATATATATATATATATATATATATATATATATATATATATGTATATTCTGTATATATATACTGTATATATATATATATATATATATATATTTATAAATATATATATTTATATATATATATATATATATTTATATATATATATATATATATATATATATATATATATATTTATATATATATACACACATATATATATATATATATATATACATATACATATATATATATATATATATATATATATATATATATACATATATATATACAGTATATTACACGTACGTATGTGGGTGCCACTAGCATAATTATGCAGGGATTTGGAAACAAGAAACGAAGTGTTGAAATGATTCTAAATTTTGTTCTTTACATTATATTAGTGTAGGCCTACATGAGCCGTCAAAAATGACGTCTAAATATTCAGTTAGATATGCACACACACACACACACACAGACACCAGTCGTCCAGAAAGATATGGAAATATCTCTCAAACACCCGGACATCCATCAACTTATATGAGACTGTACCCCGAGAGGTACATTAGGAAACTACAATCTCTCACAAATTGCCCAAAATGCCATGTTGTAGTTAGAAAATGGAAAGGAGGGGGAGGGAGGGTAAAAAATGTGTATGTGTGAGTGTGCGCATATTTATCAAAATGTGTTGCCGTCATTGTTGACGGGTCGCGTACAGTAGTTTACTGTATTTATCACTTACGCAGCACTGTTTACATACTTTGAATGGAAGGATTTATAAATTTTGGTTATATAGCCCAGCGTTAAGGCCTGAGAGGCTATTCAGTGACCAAAAACTTATAGGGTAAAAACCTAGAAGTACATTATGAGATAAAAGCTATAAGAGGTTGGACAATAAGATGGAAGAAAGGCCGAAGGAACGCTGCAAAGACCCATAAGTAATGCCAACAGTAGGTCTACACCGTGTGAGGTGGACTGACGGCACTACCCCTTAAGATCTTCTTAAGTAGCAGAGTAAAGGAAAAGGCCAAAGATAAAGCTAGAGAGAACCAGGACATAGCAAGGTTCAGGTCACTAAGGAAATCTACTGTGACGCGAGCGCGCCGCGAACTGTGGGCAAAGGGTTGACTGTGTCTGACGTTTCCACTAAGGAACTAATTAATTTTAGAAGATCTATTCAAATCCATTTTTATGGGTTCTGTTTTTATATGTTTTCACAAATGATTTACATTTTATTCATGAAATAGGTGTGCTTAATGTTCACGTTGCACAGCACCCATCATCAAATAATTCAAATAAATGAGCCCTTTCTAGGAGGACATAATGCCAGGCATGATGTATGGGTAAAGTTTTTTCCATATACCTGTCCAGGTTTGAAAGATTCCAAAAGGGTGTTTAAGTTATGAGCATTCTTATAGCTACTAGAGGCAGTGTCATCTCAAGACGAATCGTCTGGACACATACGAGTGGCATATCTTGTCGAAGCTCTTATCTATGTCATCCGGAGAGCAAGGATATGATGGATGTCAAACATTCACGTATTTTAAAGACCACAGAAAATTCTCAAAAATATATTTCCCCTAAAGATGAATCAGCAGAGGGAGTTTTTTAAGTCTTTTCGAATCAAATCTCATTGCTATGGAGATCAACATTTTGCAAACGAGTAGTTTGACTAATGTACATTGATCCCACAAAATGACGACATCAAGAAGGTTCCTAAACTCGGGTCGTTTTTATTTTTTTTATTTTTTGCCAGTACTAGAAAACTACGGTTATTGGTACATAGGTGAATTTAATTGTACATATGAATGTAGTTGTTAACTATCTGGATACATGAATTTATAATAACGTATCTTCTATTTACAATATATTGCTAAAAAGGATACTGCTAAGTAAGCAACATAAAGAGATAAGCATCATGAACCATAAGATCTATTTTGAAGAATTATGCTTCAAAATCTTGTCTCTGAACAAATCAAAATTCTAAACACGGTTTAATACGAATTATTTGCCCATCATCGATAACAAATTATTTGCGACAGAAAAATATTTCTACGGCATCTCTCAACTAGCTATTCTTAAGCATATGGAAAAAAATACATTACAACATTTTGATTGTAGAAGCTATATCAGGATCAAAGTTTACAAAACCTATTCCACTACAGGATTTCAACGTAAAATTCTAACCAAAATCCTTCATTATACTCAACATGTTAAAAACAAAGAACCCTTTCAAAACATATCCACACTTTCAGAAAAGCTTTTCAACGCAAAGAAAAAGAAAGAAACAAAAAACAGAGTGAGAATAAGGATGGCTTTCCTTCATACGTTTCGGTGATATTTCCCGAACTAGAATTCATGACCGTAAAATATTTCATAGATTTTTTTAATTGTTTATAATTTAACGTATGTAAACAGTGGAGCATTCTAATTATTTATAATTTCAGATGTCTCGGTATTTCACTTATACTTCAGAAGTTATTTTTTCAAAAGAGAAAATCACATTTATGTTTTTATGTTCATATTTCTCTATTTCGTTAAATATAAGTGTAAAATATACTATCTTTTTACTTTCTCTCTTTGATGCAATTTCCTACGGCAACATTCCCAATAGAATGCTCAAGAGGAAAATAATATAAAATAGAATTAAATTCTTTGGGCTATGTTTCAAGCATAAAGTTTTGTATACTGATGTTTCAAAGATAGAGTTTCATAGCATTCGTTCTTAGTAACTTTAAGAAAACCAAACAAAAATGTGTTACAACTTTTCTGTTACCTCATATTAAGTAGCCGACGTTTTATAATGGCTTATTATCTTCTTTGCTAAACTTAGCGTACTGATAGCTGATAGCTAAGAGTTTTCGTCGGTGTCGACAATACTTTGTCCTTATTCAACCTTTGAAAATGAAGTGCGTGTTAACAGTATATCAGAAAAAGGATTTGGGCTATCCAATTGCAATAGAGGTACAATATTGTTCTTTGATGCTGAATGATTAATACCAATTTTCTACTTACTGATTATCAAGTCTTTAAAATGGCTTTACATTTCTGATTTCCATTTTCATGCTCTGCTACTTTCAAATATTATTTGCCACTATCAAGAAATACGGCAAGTTAGAGTAAAAAGGAAGAGGTTGATTTAAAAAACATGCACACACATTCTAATGCTCATTATTGGGCTGTTTTTTTTTTTTAACAGGGATGGCTCCAGAAAGAAAAGTAACGCATCAATTTAAGTCACATTCCAACTTTTTTGTGAATAAACATTGACGCAAAAACAAATATTCTTACGATAAAAAATCCACAACATTAAATGTTTCATGCACCTACACAGTAATGTCATTAACTGAGCCATTCACCGAAAGTCTTGAATGCACTCGGAGGCTTCACGTCCAACTTAAATGTACATTCATGCGTCAAAAATGATATACCACCTCTTATCCAACACCTCTTTCACGTCTATCCAAC
>NC_090730.1:84925924-84945924 GCF_036898095.1 Palaemon carinicauda | reverse complement strand
TCCTCACCTAGTTACCCTAGGTCCTTGATAAACTCTTAACCATCTCCACCCAGCCACCCCAGGCCATTGATGAGCCAGTCACCATCTCTACCCAGTCACCACAAGCCCTTTATGAGCCAGTTACCATCTCCACCTAGCTACCCCAGGTTCTTGATGAACCCTTAACCATCTCCACCCAGCCACCCCAGGCCCTTGATGAGCCAGGCACAATCTCCACCTAGCAACCTTAGATTCTTGATGAACAGTCACCATCTACAACCAGCCACCCCAGGCCCTTGATGAGCCAGTCACCATCTCCACCTAGCTACTTAACATTCTCGATGAACAGTCACCATCTACACCCAGCAACCCCAGACCCTTGATGAGCCAGTCACCATCTCTACCCAGTTACCACAAGCCCTTTATGTGCCAGTCACCATCTCCACCCAGCCACCCCAGGCTCTGGATGAGCCAGTCACAATCTCCACCTAGCTACCTCAGATTCTCGATGAATAGTCACCATATACACCCACCTACCCCAGGCCCTTGATGAGCCAGTCATCATCTCTACCCAGTTACCACAAGCCCTTTATGAGCCAGTCACCACCTCCACCTAGCTACCCCAGGTCCTTGATGAACCCTTAACCATCACCACCCCGCCACCCCAGGCCCTTGATGAGCCAGTCACAATCTCCACCTAGCTACCTCAAATTAACGATGAACAGTCACCATCTACACCAAGCTACCCCAGGCCCATGAACAGCCAGTCACCACCTCTAACTAGCTACCTCAGATTCTCGATGAACAGTCACCATCTACACCCAGCTACCCCTGGCTCTTAAACAGCCAGTCACCATCTCCACCTAGCTACCTCAGGTTCTCGATGAACAGTCACCATCTACACCCAGCCACCCCAGGCCCTTGACGAGCCAGTCACCATCTCTACCCAGGCACCACAAGCCCTTTATGAGCCAGTCACTATCTCCACCTAGCTACCCCAGGGCCTTGATGAACCCTTAACCATCCCCACCCAGCCACCCCAGGCCCTTGATGAGCCAGTCACAATCTCCACCTAGCTACCTTAGATTCTCGATGAACAGTCACCATCTACACCCAGCCACCCAAGGCCCTTGATGAGACAGACACCATCTCTACCTAGCTACCTTAGATTCTCGATGAACAGTCACCATCTACACCCAGCTACCCCAGACCCTTGAACAGCCAGTCACCATCTCTACCTAGCTACCCAAGATTCTCAATGAACAGTCACCATCTACACCCAGCTACCCCAGGCCCTTCAACAGCCAGTCACCATCTCCACCTAGCTACCTAAGATTCTAGATGAACAGTCACCATCTCCACCCAGGCACCCCAGGCCCTTGATGAGCCAGTTACCATCTCCACCTAGTCACCCCATGCCCTTGATGATCCAGTCACCATCTGCACCCAGGCACCCCAGTCCCCTGATGAGCCAGTCACCATCTACACCTACTCACCCCAGGACCTTGATGAGCCAGTCACCATCTCTTCCTAGCTATTTTTTCTTTTTAAGACTAACCCTAACCTGAGAGCTCTCACTACGAGATCTTAACCTAAACCTAACGTTACCTCTCGCAACACTCAGAGGTTAGTCGCTTTTCCTATAGCAAGTTATATAGATGTTTACATAACTTAACTCTAGGTATTTAATCTAACTTAAAAACTAGCCTTACAAACTAAACAGGGAGTACAGCAGTCATTCATGTAAACTAACACTCGGATATTCAACCATGGTTGTGTCCCTGGCCGGTGTCTGTTCACTCAACAGGAGCCTAGTTCTTCGGCTCCTGGAGGAACGTCGGACGGTCAAAACTTCATGGACGACGAAGTTGGGAGACGTCTCCTCCACTGGACATACCCATGTAGTTGGCATAAATTGACAACCCACCTTCTAAGATCTTAATCGTGATAAGTTCCATGTCACGTACACTTATTTTTAGCCTCTGGCATAGACTGATGATCCCCCTTGACAGCAACCCCCGCCAGTTTCCAGTGACAGCTTTCACTGAGGGTGCTGTCGGTATTATATTTGGTGATTTTAGCCATATCTAAGAAGTCAAGGGGACGCACATTAGCGCCTGCGTTCACCTGGATATCACTCACCAATGATTCCCCGTCGTTCCAGATTACAAGATCTGGTTTTCATAGCCCGTTGATCGTAGAGATGGGGGGTTCATCTAAGCCATTGAACCCTGCAGCACTTGCTTTATCCTTCATGAAACACTTGATCCTATCGTTTCGTTTGATGCACCAAGGCTGGACGGCAGGACACGTCTCCATGATGTGATGCAGGGTACTGGGGCATTGCAGCCAAGATCGCAGCAGCTGCTTTGCTGCCTGCCTCTCGCGCTTCTGGCCGGGGTGAATAGACGCTCCAGTTTCAGCTTGATGGCATTGCAGAACGTTCCACCCTTCATCATGCGAGTTCCACCGTCCATCCATTTCGGTTTCAGCTTCCCTAAGACCACATGAATCGATCGTGTTGTATAGCCAGGTACCCCATTCAATGATGGCAGGAGCCTGATGATGTTGAACCAGGCCAGCAGCGATTCCCGCCACCAGTGGATCCGGGGACCTTGCTAGATGTCTGTGGCATTCCAGCAGGGTTTTAGGTATGCCCTCAGTAAAGTTAAAGACACTGAGGGCACTCACCGCTATCCCCGTATAGAATGCCGGCAGAGGAGTATCCCCCAGGTAGGTGCAGACACCTTCGGACAAACTTCCTGATTTCTCGATCTAGCCCCACCAAATGGAACTTTTTAAGGTTTCCGTGGATAGCACCGTGATGGAGCCGTGGTATAAGCATGATTTTGAGGGCCCTGAATTTCTGCTGGGGTTTCAAAGGAGCAACCTGCAGATTCCTCAACTCAGTTCTAGCCCTCCCAATTAATTTCACCCCATTCATATTGATCCCGAGCCTGATTTCGACCCCAAGGTACTTATATACCCAATCAGGACTCGTTACCGGGATGCTGGTATTCCCGTATGTGAATGGGCAGGTATCTATGTACCAGGTCTTTTTGCTGCGGTCACCGATGATACCGGCAGTAGCACACTTAAGCTGGCCACCTCGTCAAGTAGTCTCTTAATCATGGATGTTAATTCGACTCTGGTTTGCGCCACAACAATGATATCATCGGCAAACGCCATATATTGAATTGCCTCACCTTGTAGCGTTGGCCCTACGCCTTGAGAGAGGCGTTTGAGTGCATGGTCTAGTGCGATATTAAAAAGCAGGGAGGACGGCAGAACCCCTTACATAACTCCTCTCTTGATGTCTACCTCGACTCCAGCTACCTCCATGCTTATACTTGAATAAAAGTGTTTGAGGTACTGTGTCGAGTGTTCGTCAAGGCCAGCGGCCCTTGCGGTATCCAGCAGGGCCGGATGAATAACCGAGTCGAAGGCCTTCTTAAAATCTATAAAGGCAAGATAGAGAGTTTTCGACTCGGTTTTGGCCTCTTTTATGAGTTTCTTAAGAATCAGGAGGTTGCTGCTCACACCCTTTTTAGCCTTGAACCCTTTTTGTCAGATTGAGGAGGGGATGCGCTCCGCTAGGCGCTTGGATAGTATTTTGTGCAACCCTCGTGTTGCCACGGATTGTCACAGTAATAGGACGGAAGTCCCTGGCCTCTTGAGGGATGTCCTTCATTGGCAAAAGGGTAGTTCTACCCTTTGCCCAGTCATTTGTACTAAATTTATATTGCAGGATGAGATTATAGAACTCTGCAATTCTGTCACAAGCCACCACTCTAAAATCGGCAACTCTTATGCCGTCAGGGCCCAGCGACGTTTTAAGGTTCGTTTTTCTCTTGCACCACTCGACTTCACTGTTGGTCACGGGCTCAACTATAGTGTGTACTTCATGTACTTCGTCTATATTTATAGTGGTAGCTGGACTTGGCCTTCCAAAGAGAGCCGTCCAATATTCCACTGTCCCTGGCGAAGAGCAGGGCTAGCAAGTGGGTCTTTGCCCAGGATGGTGTTCTGGGTGACTCGGCTCCGGTTTTTGTCTCAGACACGTTGAGTCACCGCATATTCCATATGTCTCCTCGTCTTCCAAGGAATGTTCCTCTCCGGATTTGTACGTCCCCTTCCGTTATTTCTTACCGTTCTGGGCCTCCTGCCAAAAATTTCCTCTTTTAATAAGTTGATTTCCATTTCGTGGTTCGCTTCACCTTGGTCTTCACTTTCACTAGAGGATATTGATATATTTCTTCCGTAGGGGCTAGACGGAGGAGACCCTCCATGGTCTGGGACCAGGATGTTCAGGGTTCCTGCCATGGATTCTAAATAATCATTCATCCCGTACTGGGACCTAGTTTCGTCATTCTTGGCCTCAAGGGGAGTGAGGGTTGTCACCACGTTTCTCGTCATGTTTGGTACTGTCATAATTGGGTATGTCTCGTTTATTACACCTATCCTCCTTCTCAAACCCCCACTTCTTTCAGTATTCAACGTGAATGACAACCCGTCATCCGCCATAGTTGTTCCCCTGCTATCATTCTTGGCAGCTTCGATTCGGCCATCCCATACAGCTCTGTTCAGCTTAACCGAGCAGAGCATATTTGAAGGCACTGCATTGCTTTCCAAGGTCTTTGTTTGAGCATATGCAGCTGCTTTTTTTTATATTTTGCAGTCCTTCTCTCTGTGCGTACGCTCTCAGTCGTACGCTAAGGAAGGACTAGTTGTTGAACCAATTTGTTTATGTGGGCTTTACTTCGGTTAGCCCGTTCAAACTCAATCATGGAGTTCTCTTCATCTGAGGTCCATTCGAGTCTGCCTCCAACACGGCATTCCCATCTGGACTCAGTGGGCTTTAATGTCACTAAATGGGTTTTCTCCTTGCACTCGTCTTTCTCATCATTTTCTGTAAGTCGTTTTAGAATGTCTCTATATTGCTTTGATTTACCTTTCCCGTTAATGCTGCCAATAGTTCTGCGGTTTAACACGCACTCATTTATTTTCATATTAATAAAAGGATGGCCACAGTTAGATACGTCGAACCGTTCCATCATATTTAATCCCTCTTGGGACCAGGGCTTATTGCGCCGCTCTTCAATACGCTTGATGTTCAAATCATGAAATTCAAGTGGTTGCGCTCGTCTCTCATAGAGACATCTGCCTGAGTACGTCTTGAACTTTTTGTTACACTGAGAGCAGATTGGACTAGCCCACCATCGTCATCCATGCCTTGGGCTCTAATGCTATTCTGCCCACTCGCACAGCTAGGATATGAGCTGGTGACAGGAGCACTCTGAATTTGAGTGCCCCTGCTGGCGGAGGGTTGACCCAATTGCCGGCTTTCCCCTTCATCATAAGGGGTGGAGCGACCTACAGTCTCCCCCGAGGGAGAGCCTGGGCGGGTTGGGTCCTCCAAACGACCCGATAGACTGATAAATGAGTTTCCGGCAAGACAACGTGGAGGTGGGTCGCTAGTAATCTACCACTCTTTGGGGCTCGGATTCGGCAGTAATATTAGCTTCGTCTTTCACCCAAGAGTCATAGTCACCATCTCCAGCCAGCCACCCCAGGCCCTTGATAAGCCAGTCACAATCTCCACCTAGCTACCAAAGGTTCTCAATGAACAGTCACCATCTCCACCCACCCACAACAGGCCCTTGATGAGCCAGTCACCATCACCACAGCTTTTTTTTTTTTTTTTTTTTTTTTTTTTTTTTTTTTTTTTTTTTTGCCTAACCCTAACCTGAGAGCTCTCACTAAGATCTTAACCTAAACCTAATGTTACCTCACTCATTTCCCAGAGGTTAGACGCTTTTCCTAGCACAAGTTACAGGGTGTTGATATAACTTACATACTAGGTATTACTATCTATCTTAAAACTAGCCTTAATACTAAGCAGGGAATACAGCATCCCTTTAACACATGCACTCCGATGACAACCGCTGCTGAATCCCTGGCCGGCGTCTATCCACTCAACAGGAGCCCGGTTCTTCGGCCCCTGGAGGAACGTCGGACGGTCAATCTTCATGGACGGGGAGGCTAGGTGACGTCGCCTCCACCAGACATACCCATATAGTTGGCATAAATTGCCAACCCACCTTCCAAGATCTTAACAGTGATGAGTTCCATGACGCGCTGGCTGATCTTCAGCCTCTGGCACAGGCTGATAGTTCCCCTGGACAACACCCCCCGCCAGTTCCCGGTGATAGCCGCCACTGAGGGTGTTGTCGCCGTGAGATCTTGTACGGCTCTCTTGACGCATTCAGTGTTATACTTATTGATCTTGACAGCATCAAAGTAGTCCAGGGGACGCACGTTCGCGTCTGCATTAACTTGGGCGTCGATCACCATGGACACGCCGTTTTTCCATAAAACCAAATCTGGCTTTCTTAGCCCGCTCGTCGTGGAGATGTGGGGTTCATCCAAGTCATTGAACCCTGCCGCAATTGCCTTGTCCTTCACAAAGCACTTGATCTTATCGTGCCGCTTTATACGCCATGGTTGGACGGCAGGACACACCTGCATGTTATGATGCAAGGTTCCGGGGGCGTTGCAGCCAAGATCGCAGCGGCTGCTTACCTGCCTGCCTCTTGCGCTTCGGGCCGGGGTGGTTAGAAGCCCCAGTTTAAGCTTGATGGCATTGCAAAAGGTGCCTCCCTTCATCATGCGGGTCCCACTGTCCATCCATTTCGGTTTTAGGCCGAAGGGAGCTTCCCTCAAGCCACATCCATCAATTGAGTTGTAAAGCTTGGCACCCCAGTCAATGGTGGCAGGAACCTGAAGGTGTTGCGCCAGGTCGGCAGCAATACCCGCCACCAGAGGGTCTGGGGACCTCGCTAAACGTCTATGGCATTCTATCAGGGCTTTAGGTGTACCCTCAGTGAAATTGAAAATACCGAGGCCACCTGCCGCCAGCCCCGCATAGAATGCCGCCAGTGGAGTGTCGCCCGGAAGGTGCAGACACTTACGGACAAATTTCCGGATTTCCCGGTCAAGTCCCATAAAATGGAACTTTTTAAGGTCTCCATGCACAGCCACATGATGTAGCCGTGGGATAAGCACGTTTTTGAGGGCCCAGAATTTCTGCTGGGGTTTCAAAGGTGCTACCTGTAAATTCCCCAACTCCGTTCTGGCCCTTCCAATCAGTTTCGCCCCATTTACATTGGTTCCGAGCCCGATCTCGACCCCAAGGTACTTATATACCCCCTCGGGACTCGTCACCGGGATGTTGGTATTCCCATATGTAAAGGGGCGGGTATCTATGTACCAGGTCTTGCGTGAGCGATCACCGACAATACCGGCCGTGGCACACTTCTGAAGGCCCGGCTCAAGGCCAAGCCTGCCTGCCTCATCTAACAGTTTCTTGATCATGAGTGTTAAGCCGTCTCTACTTTGCGCCACGACTACGATATCATCGGCAAACGCCATATATTGTATCGCCTCCCCTCGTAGCGTTGCCCCTACGCCCTGAGGGAGGCGTTTGAGTGCATAGTCTAATGCTAAATTAAAGAGCAGGGGGGACAGCGGATCCCCCTGCATGACTCCTCTCGTAATATTTACTTCAACGCCAGCAACCTCCGTGCTTATACTTGAGTAGAAAGTTTTGAGGTACTGGGTTGAGTTTTCATTTAGGCCAGCGGCCCTAGCTGTATCTAGCAGTGCCGGATGACTTACTGAGTCGAAGGCCTTCTTAAAATCAATGAAGGCAAGATATAGCGTCCTCGACTCAGTTTTGGCCTCTTTAATCAGAGTTTTGAGTAATAGTAAATTGCTGCTAACACCTTCCTCTGCCTTGAACCCCTTCTGCCTGACTGAGGAAGGGATGCGCTCCGCCAAACGCTTTGAAAGAATCTTATGCAGCCCGCGGGTCACCACGGATGTCACTGTTATGGGTCGGAAGTCCCCGGCCTCTTGGGGGACGTCCTTCTTGGGCAAAAGGGTAGTTCTACCCCTTGCCCATTCCTTCGTACAGAATTCGTGTTGCAGAATAAGATTGTAGAGTTCTGCAACTCGGTCATTAGCCGCCGCTTTAAAGTCGGCAGCTCTTATGCCGTCAGGGCCCGGCGACGTTTTGGGACTTGTTCGCTTCTTGCACCATTCGACATCTTGGATGGTCACGGGCTCAAGAATGGTGCAACCTTCGGTTATTTGATTCACAGTAATGTTGCTAGCTGGACTGTGCCTCTTGAAAAGAGCCGTCCAGTATTCCACTGTCCCGGGCGGAAGGGCAGGGCTAGCGAGCGGGTCTTTGCCCAGGATAGCGTTCTGGGTGACTCGGCCTCTGTTCTTGTCCCAGGCGCGTTGCGTCACCGCATATTCCATCCTCCTCCTCTTTTTCCGAGGAATATTCCTTTCCAGATTGTTACCACCCCTTCCATTACTCCTTGCTGTATTCGGCCTCCTGCCAAAAATTTCCTCTTTCAGTTGGTTTATTTCCAACTCCATCTCATCATTTGTCTCTCCTTGATCTTCACTTCTTACAGAGGAATCTGGTGAACTACTCCCGTCGGGGCTAGACGGGGGAGACCCTCCATGGTCGGGAGCCATGGATTCAAAGTATTCGTTCATCCCATCCTGGGACCTGATTGAATCATTATCATTGGCCTCTAGGGGAATGAGAGTTGTATCCACGTTATTCGTCATATTCGGTGCCGTCAATATCGGGTATATCATATTTCCATCTCCAGTACTCCTTCTCAATTCTCTCCTCATTTCATCATCCAACGTGGATACTAACTCATCATTAGCCGTGGTGGTTCCCCTTGTATTGTCTATGGCAGCTTCAAGGCCATCACATCCTACTCTGCTGAGATTTACCGTGCAGAGCATGGATAGAGGCACGGCTTTGCAGTCAAAAGATCTTGTTGACGCATATGCTACTGCTCTTTCTTTATATTTTGAAGTCCTTCTCTTTGTGCGTACGCTCTCAGTCGTACGCCAAGGAAGGACTTTTTGCTGAATCAATTTGTTGATGTGGGGTTTATTTTGGTTTGCCCATTCGAATTGAACCATGGAGTTCTCTTCGTCCGAGGTCCATTCAAGTCTGCCTCCCACAAGGCATTCCCGTCTGGACTCGGTGGGCTTCAAAGACTCATCCTTATTAACCTCCTTGCACTCCTTCTCCTTCGTATCTGCAAGCCTTTTGAGAATGTCTCTATATTGTCTTGACTTGCGTTTCCCGTTTATGCTGTCTAGTGACCTGTTCTTTAGTATGCACTCTTTTATTCTCTTATTTATAATAGGATGGCTACAGTTGGAAACTTCAAACTGTGCCATCATTTCCAGTTCTTCCTGGGACAAGGGCTTATTGCGCCGATCTTCAATGCGCTTCACGTTCCCATCGTGATATTGAAGCGCATGCGCACGTCGTTCATGCAGACGTCGGCCTGCGTAAGTCTTGAACTCTTTACCACACATAGGGCAGATAGGACTACGCCCATCGTCCCCGTCCATGCCTTGGGCTATGGTATTCGGCCCACTCATATGGCTAGAACATGAGCCGGCGACAGGAGCACTCTGGATTTGAGTACCCCTGCTGGCGGAGGGTTGACCCAATCGCCGGCTTTCCCCTATATCATTAGGGGTGGAGCGACCCACAGTCTCCCCCGAAGGAGAGGCTGGGCGGGTTGGGTCCTCCAAGCGACCCGTTGGACCCATCAAGATGGGTTACCGGCAGGACCACGTGGAGGTGGGTCACTAGTAATCTATGGCTTTTTCCTCTGGGGCTTGGATTTCAGCGATGATATATGCTTCGTCTTTCGCCGCAGAGAGTCATAGTTACTTGATGAACAGTCACCATCTCCACCCAGACAACCCGGACCCTTGAACAGCCACTCACCATTTCTACCTAGCTACCTCAGGTTCTCAATGAACAGTCACCATCTCCACCCAGCCACTCCATGCCCTTGATGAACCAGTAAACATCTACACCCAGCCACCATAGTCCCTTGATAAGCCAGTCACAATCTACACCCACTCACCCCAGGACCTTGATGAACCAGTTGCCATCTCTACCCAGTCACCACAAGCCCTTTATGAGCCAGTCACCATCTCCACCTAGCTACCCTAGGTCCTTGATGAACCCTTAACCATCTCCATCAAGCTACCCCTGGCCTTTGATGAGCCATTCACCATCACTACCTAGCTATCTTAGGCTCTCGATGAACAGTCACCATCTACACCCAGCCACCCCAGGCCCTTGATGAGTCCGTCACCATCTCCACCCAGTCACCCCATGCCCTTGAAGAGCCAGTCACCATCTCCACCTAGCCACCCTAGTCCCTTGATAAGCTAGTCACCATCTACACCCACTCATCCCAGGACCTTGATGAGCCAGTCGCCATCTCCTCCTAGCAACCCTAGGTCCTTGATGAACCAGTCAAAATCTCTACCCAGTCACCACAAGCCCTTTATGAGCCAGTCACTGTCTCCACCTAGCTACCCCAGGTCCTTGAAGAACCCTTAACCATCTCCATCAAGCCACCCCAGGTCCTTGATGAGCCAGTCACCATCTCCACCCAGTCACCCAATGCCCTTGATGAACCAGTCACCATCTCCACCCAGCATCACTAGTCCCTTGATGAGCCAGTCACCATCTACACCCACTCACCCCAAGACCATGATGAGCCAGTCGCCATCTACTCCTAACTACCTTAGGTCCTTGATGAACTAGTCACCATCTCTACCCAGTCACCACAAGCCCTTTATGAGCCAGTCACCATCTCCACCTAGCTACCCTAGGTCCTTGATGAACCCTTAACCATCTCCACCAAGCTACCCCAGGCCCTTGATGAGCCAGTCACAATCTCCACCTAGCTATCTTAGGCCTTTGATGAACCAGTCACCATCTCCACCCAGCCACCCCAGGCCCTTGATGAGCCAGTCACCATCTCCACCTAGCTACCTCAGCTCCTCAATAAACCAGTTACCATCTCCAATCAGCCAACCCAGGCCCTTGATGAGCCAGTCACCATCTCCACCTAGCTACTTCAAGTCTATGATGAACCAGTCACCATTTCCATCCACCACCTCAGGCCCTTGATAAGCAAGTCACCATCTCTAACTAGCTACCTCAGGCCTTCGATGAACCAGTCACCATCTCCACCCAGCCACCCCAGGACCTCTATGAGCCAGTCACCATCTCCACCTAGCTACCTTAGCTCCTTGATAAACCGGTTACCATCTCCACCCAGCCACCCCAGGCCCTTGTGAGCCAGTCACCATCTCCACCTAGCTACCTCAAGTCTTTGAAGAACCAGTCACCATCCACACCCAGCCACCCCAGGCCCTTGTTGAGCCAGTCACCATCTCCATCTAGCTACCTCAAGTCTTTGATGAACCATTCACCATCTACACCCAGCCACCCTAGGCACAAGATGGGCCAGTCACCATCTCTACCTAGGTACCTCAGCTCTTGATAAACCGGTTACCATCTCCACCCAGCCATCCCAGCCCTTGTTGAGCCAGTCACCATCTCCACCTAGCTACCTCAAGTCTTTGAAGAACCAGTCACCATCTACAACCAGCCACCCTTCGCCCTTGATGACCCAGTCACAATCTCCAACTAGCTACCTCAAGTCCTTCATGAACCCTTCACCATCTCCACCCAGCCACCCCAGGCCCTTAATGATCTAGTCACCATCTCCACCTAGCTACCTCAGGTCCTTGATGAACCAGTCACTAGCTACCTCAGGTCCTTGATGAACCAGTCACTAGCTACCTCAGGTCTTCGATGAACCAGTCACCATCTCCATCCAGCCACCCCAGGCCCTTGATGAGCCAGTCACCATCTCCACTTAGCTACCTCAGGTCCTTGATGAACCAGTCACCATCTCCATTCAGCCAACCCAGGCCCCTAATGAGCCAGTCACCATCTCCACCTAGCTACCTCAAGTCTATGATGAACCAGTCACCATCTCCACCCATCCACCTGTGACGGGCCGAGAGAAGGTTGTGAGTCAAAGACAGGTTGAAAGCAACTGAGTAAGTTCATTATAGAACACTCTCCTCTATATAAAAAAGCTCAAGGCAACAAGAATTTTCATGTTTAAAATAGGACACTGTTACCAATGAGAAAAAAACAGACATGTTTTTTCAGGTTCTTTTTAGTGCAAGGGAAGAGCGAAGATACAAGCACAAAATGAACTATGTACGATCGTGTGGCACACGGTTGGTACATGGCTCCCCCTCTAAAAATGACATACTGTACATAATAAATAGGGTGCCCAGAATCTGGAGTGGCAGTAACAAAAACTGCGCCGATTAGCGGCAGTGAGTGGCTGTAGAAGTCGTTGGTTGGGGCGCGAGCGAGTGGTGGATGATGGGTGGCTTTGTTGCCACTCCGGCTCGTCACGGGGTAGGAGAGTGTGTCCTACGGCATTCATAGGTGTGTGTTCTACGGCATTTATAGGCCTACGGCATTCATAGGTATGTGTTCTACAGCATTCATAGGCGTGTGTGTCCTACGGCATTCATAGGCATGTGTCCTATGGCATTCATAGGCGTATCCTACGGCATTCATAGGCGTATCCTACGGCATTCATAGGCATGTATGTCCTACGGCATTCATAGGTGTGTGTGTCTTACGGCATTCACGCCAGCTTCGTTTGAAGTTGAATAGGTGTCCTCTTCGTCAGGAGTGGAGGCATTGATGGAGGTTTTGAAGGTCATGAAGTGGCTGTCCATAAGGGCGTCGGCTTTGGTCATCAAGTCCTTTATGGGTAAACTACCGACATCGGGTATGGCAGCGCGTACAGGTTCGGGTAAACGGCTTACCCCAAGGGCATGAAGTAGGTTCAGCTCACGAGGAGAGCCGTCTATGGCAGGTTGCAGGCGAGTGATACTGGTCATTTTCCCGAGGGTGAGCGAAGCCCTTTGGTCCCCCAACAGTTGTTGAAAGAGCTGAAAAAGCTTTGCTATACGGGTGGCTGGTGACGGCGAGTACTGCTGCATAAGGTATGCGTTGACGGCGTCATAGTAACGGTGAGAGGCGGGGGTAGGGGGTGGAAGGCGGGAGGAGCAAGTCACTCCGGGGTCACCAATGTGACGGGCCGAGAAAGAAGGTTGTGACTCAAACACAGGTTGAAAGTAACTGAGTAAGTTTATTATAGAACACTCTCCTTTATATAAAAAAGCTCAAGGCAACAAGAATTTTCATGTTTAAAATTAACACCTTTACCGATGAGAAAAAACAGACATGTTTTTTCAGGTTCTTTTTAGTGCGAGGGAAGAGCGAAGATACAAGCACAAAATGAACTATGTACGATCGTGTGGCACACGGTTGGTACACACCGCAGGCCCTTGATGAGCCAGTCACCATCTCCACCTAGCTACCTCAAATCTTTGATGAACCAGTCACCATCTACACCAAGCCACCCCAGACCCTTGATGATCCGGTCACCATCTCCACTTAGCTACCTCAGGCCTTTGATGAACCTCTCACCATCTCCCCCCATCCACCACAGGCTCTTGATGAGCCAGTCACCATCTCCAACTAGCTACCTCAGGCCTTAGATGAAACGGTCACCATCTCCACCCATCCACTCCAGGCCTTGATGAGCCAGTCACCATTTCCACCTAGCTACCTCTGGGCTTTGATGAACCAGTCACCATTTCCACCCATCCACCCCAGGCCCTTGATAAGCCAATCACCATCTCCACCTTCCTACCTCAAGTCTTTGATGAACCAGTCACCATCTACACCAACCCACTCCAGGCCCTTGATGAGCCAGTCACCATCTCCACCTAGCTACCTCAGGCCTTTGATGAACCAGTCACCATCTCCCCCATCCACCCCAGGCTCTTAATGAGCCAGTCACCATCTCCACCTAGATATCTCAGGCCTTTGAAGAACCAGTCACCATCTACACCAAGCCAAAATTGGCCCTTGATGAGCCAGTCACAATCTCCATCTAGCCACCTCAAGTCTTTGATAAACCATTCTCCATCTACACCCAGCCACCCTAGGCCCATGATGGGCCAGTCACAATCTCCAACTAGCTATCTTATCTCCTTGATAAATCAGTCACCATTTCCACCTAGCTACCTCAGGGCTTTGATGAACCAGTCACCATTTCCACACCAAGCCAAAATTGGCCCTTGATGAGCCAGTCACAATCTCCACCTTCCTACCTCAAGTCTTTGATGAACCAGTCACCATCTACACCAACCCACTCCAGGCCCTTGATGAGCCAGTCACCATCTCCACCTAGCTACCTCAGGCCTTTGATGAACCAGTCACCATTTCCACCCATCCACCCCAGGCCCTTCATGAGCCAGTCAACATCTCCACCAGTTACTTTAGGTCTTTGATGAACCCTTTACCACCTCCACCCAGCCACCCTAGGCCCTTAATGAGCCAGTCACTAGCTACTTCAGGTCCTTGATGAACCAGTCACTAGCTACCTCAGGTCCTTGATGAACCAGTCACCATTTCCACCCAGCCACCCCAGGCCCTTGATGAGCCAGTCACCATCTCCACCTAACTACCTTAGGTCCTTGATGAACCAGTCACCATCTGCACTAAGCCAACCCAGGCCTTTAATGAGCCAGTCATCATCTCTACCTACCTACCTCAAGTCTATGACGAACCAGTCACCATCTCCACCCATCCACCCCAGGCTCTTAATGAGCCAGTCACCATCTCCACCTAGATACCTCAGGCCTTTGAAGAACCAGTCACCATCTACACCCAGCTAAAATTGGCCCTTGATGAGCCAGTCACAATCTCCATCTAGCTACCTCAAGTCTTTGATGAACCATTCTCCATCTACACCCAGCCACCCTAGGCCCATGATGGGCCAGTCACAATCTCCGCCTAGCTATCTTATCTCCTTGATAAACCAGTCACCATTTCCACCTAGCTACCTCAGGGCTTTGATGAACCAGGCACCATTTCCACCCATCCACCCGAGGCCCTTGATGAGCCAGTCAATATCTCCACCAGTTACTTTAGGTCTTTGATGAACCCTTCACCACCTCCACCCAGCCACCCTAGGCCCTTAATGAGCCAGTCACTAGCTACTTCAGGTCCTTGATGAACCAGTCACTAGCTACCTCAGGTCCTTGATGAACCAGTCACCATTTCCACCCAGACACCCCAGGCCCTTGATGAGCCAGTCACCATCTCCACCTAACTACCTTAGGTCCTTGATGAACCAGTCACCATCTGCACTAAGCCAACCCAGGCCTTTAATGAGCCAGTCATCATCTCTACCTACCTACCTCAAGTCTATGATGAACCAGTAACCATCTCCACCCAGCCACCCCAGGCCCTTGATGAGCCAGTCACCATCTCCACCCAGCCACCCAAGGCCCTTGTTGAGCAAGTCACCATCTTCACCTAGCTACCTCAAGTCTTTGAAAACCCAGCCACCATTTCACCCTGTCATCCTTGGCCCTTGATGAGCCAGTCACAATCTCCATCTAGCTACCTCAAGTCTTTGATGAACCATTCACTATCTACACCCAGCCACCCTAGGCCCATGATGGGCCTGTCACAATCTCCATCTAGCTACCTCGTCTCCTTGATAAACCAGTTACCATCTCCACCCAGCCACCCAAGGCCCTTGATGAGCCAGTCAACATCTCCACCTAGCTATTTTTTTTTTTTTCGCCTAAACCTAACTGAGAGCTCTCACCTAACGATTACAATCCTAAAGCCAGCTGGTACCTCTCTACTATATCTCAAGGTTAGGTTCCTTTCCTACGCAGATGATGATGTTCTTCATCTGCAAAGTAGGTATTTACATAGGAACCTGCTTATAACAGATCTTAAACTTAACCTATTCCTTACATACTAGCCTTAAAATTAATAGAGTCTCAACGGTTAACCCGGTCTTAAACTATCTCCGTTGTAGACTCTACCGGCGACCATCTCCACTCAACGGGGACGCAGTTCTTCTGTCCCCGGAGGAACGTCAGTCGGTCGATCTTCATGGCCGAAGACACTAGGTTACGTCGCCGCCACCCACCATGCCCATGTTGTTAGAGTACATGGACAATCCACCTTCCAGAATTTTGACCGTCATTAGGTCCATATCATTCACAGACATCTTGAGCTTCTGGCATAAGCTGATAGTCCCTCTAGACAGAACACCACGCCAGTTCCCAGTTATTGCCTTAATAGTGGGTTCTATCCCCGTCACTTTGACGGCGTCTTTGATGCATGTAGTGTTGTACTTTGCTACTTTTGCTGTATCAAAGAACTTGAGGGATATAACGTTGACGTCAGCATTTACTTGCACGTCAATAACCATTGATTCGCCATCTTTCCATATGACTAAATCAGGTTTGCGGAGCCCTTGTCTAGTTGCGATCCGGGGTTCGCTTACTGTGAGATACCCTTCTTCAGTGGCTTTCTTTGCTATGAGGTCTTTGATCTTGTCGTGCCTCTTAATTCTCCATGGCTGAACTGCTGGACACGTCTGCATGATGTGATGCAGGGTTCCAAGGCATTACAGCCTAGATCGCATCGGCTGCTCTGTAATCTTCCTCGTGCGCTCCGGGCCGGTGTTGTCAGGATACCTAATTTGAGCTTCACGGCGTTACAGAATGCTCCCCCTTTCATCAGACGCGTGCCAGAGTCCAGCCATTTGGGCCTGAGCCCATAAGGCGCCTCTCTGAGCCCACACCCATCTACGGTATTGCAAAGACTTGATCCCCAGTCGGTGACAGCAGGGGCCCGATGTTGTTGGACTAATTCAGCAGCTATCCTTGCTACCAACGGATCTGGAGATCTCGTCAAACGTCTGTAGCATTCTAGCAGGTCCTTTGGAATGCCATCGGTGAAGTTGTAGATTCCGAGGCCTCCAGCTGCTGTACCTGCGTAGAATGCTCCAAGTGGTGTATCGCCCAGCAGATCTAAACACCTCCTGACGAATTTCCGTATTTCCTTATCAACTGAAGCAAGATGATAATTTTTTAAGTTTCCAAATACGGCTATATGCTTCAGCCTGGGTACCAGCACATTCTTAAGTGACCAGAACTTTTGCTGAGGCTTCAATGGCGCCATCTGGAGATTCCCCAGCTCAGTCCTGGCCTTTCCAATTAGCTTTGCACCGTTAGCATTTACCACCAGCCCGACCTCAATCCCCAGATACTTATACAAGCCGTCGGGACTGGTGGCCGGGTTGTTGTTGTTCCCATATGCGAACGGGCGGCTATCTATGTACCAAGTTTTCCTGCTGCGGTCGCCGACTATCCCTGCTGTGGCACACTTTCCTAAGCCAGGCTCAAGGCCCAACTTGCCTGCTTCATCTAGTAAGTTCTTAATAGCCGATGTTAGTCCAACTCTAGTTGAGGCCACAACAACGATGTCGTCAGCGAACGCCAGGAACTTGATCATTTCTCCCCTTAGCGTAGCCCCAACGCCATCGGGGGGTTTTTCGAGCGCTCTATCAAGGGCTATGTTAAATAGCAGGGGGGATAGCGGGTCACCCTGCATAATGCCTCTTGTGATCTTGACTTTGACGCCAGATACCTCCGTGCTGATACTTTGGTAGAAATTTCGGAGGTACTGGGTCGTCTCCTCATCAAGCCCAGCCGCTCTTACGGTGTTCAAGAGGGCTGGGTAGTTAATGGAGTCGAAGGCCTTCTTGAAGTCGATGAAGGCGATGTACAAAGACTTCGACTCACATTTAGCCTCCTTGATCAGTTCTCTAAGTAATAGGAGGTTACTTCTGACTCCTTCTTCTGCCTTGAAGCCTTTCTGGCGCATTGAAGAAAGAAAGCGCGCCGCCAGCCGCTTGGTCAGTATCTTGTGTAACCCCCTTGTCACTACTGATGTTACTGTAATTGGTCGGAAGTCCCCGGCCTCCTGAGGGACGTACTTTTTGGAAACAGGGTAGTCCTTCCCTTTGCCCATTCTGCAGTTGATAGCCGCGAACTGACGATCTTCTTGTACAGCTCCGCTATTCTTCCATTCTCCACCGCTCTGAAGTCAGCAGGTCTTACGTCGTCTGGCCCCGGTGATGTTTTCAAGCTTGTTCTCCTCTTGCACCATTCTATGTCATCGGTTGTAATTGGCTCCAAGATGGTGCAATGTCTGGTGGAGATGTCATAATTCGTGAGTCTGGCTTCGCTTGGGCGTCTGAAGAGGGACGTCCAGGATTGGCCAGTGGGTCCTTAGCAAGGATGGCATTCTGGGCAGTGCGGCCTCTGTTCTTCGCCCAACCGCGTTGAGTAACAGCATACTCCTGCCTTTTCCGTCGTCTTCGAGATTGGTTCATCACCTGGTGTCCTCCTTCTCTGTTGCCTGGTCTTCTTGTTGGTCTCATTCCAAATAGCTCGTTCTTAAGTGCGTCAATGTCCTGTGGTGTTATAACTTCATCAGATGTCGATCCTCTCTCGCTCGCACTTGAAGAATTTGGACTCCCACTTCCATCTGGGCTAGATGGGGGGGGATCCTCCGTTATCTGGGGTGCTGATGGTGAAGGCGCTCCCCACGGATTTGAGATATTCATTCATTCCATTGCTTGTCACTGCGGTGTCATCAGCTTCAGGTGTAATGTAGGGAGTTGCCGCGTCGCTGGTCCAGTTGGTGTGTCGTCTAATCGGTGGTCACTTGGTCGGGCTCCTGTCCTCCTCCTTTGTGGATAGTTCTCCTTCGTAGGCGCGGTCCTCTCCTCTACATTAGCTGTTGATCTTCCCCGTCGTCGTTTCAAGGTTGCTGCTGCTGCCTCCTCCACTCGGATCCTTGTAGGCGTTCCCCGGCAGTCCCGGAGTGGTGGGGTTGCACTGTAGGTCGTTGGGTGCGCATGAGCAGCCACCTTCCTCTTGTACTTGGTGGTCTTCCTTTTAGTGCGGATACTTTCCAGCGTCCGCAAAGGTAAGACCATCTCCTGAATCATTTTGTTGATGTGGGGGTTGTCCTTGTTTTCGAGCTCGAACACGATCATCTTGTGCTCCTCGTCCGAATCCCAGGCGTGCCTACCCCCAACTTGGTCGTCCATGCTGGTTTCGGCCTCGCTCGCAATTGTCGTTCGTCAGTCTCCGGTGCACTCCTTCTTCTCCTTCATCAGAACTTCCTTCAATATGTCCTGGTATGCTTTGGACTTCCTTTTTCCGGTGATACTATCCGCTGATCTGGTTCCGAATATGCGCTCTTTAATTAATTTATTAATGAATGGGTGACCAAGGTTGTCAGCCTCCAGCCTGGCCATCATCTTCAGCTCCTCAAGTTTGATGAACTATTCACCATCTATACCAAGCCACCCAGGCCCTTGATGAGCCAGTCACAATCTCCACCTAGCTACCTCAGGCCTTTGATGAACTAGTCACCATCTCCACCCAGCCACCCCAGGCCTTTGATGTGCCAGTCACCATCTCCATCTAGCTACCTCAGGCCTTTGATGAACCAGTCACCATCTCCACCCATCCACCCCAGGCCCTTGATGAGCCAGTCACCATCTCCACCTAGCTAACTCAGTACCTTGATAAACTAGTTACCATCTTCACCCAGCCACCCCTGGCCCTTGATGAGCCAGTCACAATCTCCACCTATCTACCTCAAGTCTATGATGAACCATTCACCATCTACACCCAGCCACCCTAGGCCCATGATGGGCCAGACACAATCTCTACCAAGCTGCCTCATGTCCTTGATAAACCAGTTACCATCTCCACCTAGCTACCTCATCTTCTTGATAAACCAGTTACCATCTCCACCCAGCCAACCCAGGCCCTTGATGAGCCAGTCACCATCTCCACCCAGCTCCCTCAGGTCCTTGATAAACCCTTCACCATCTCCACCCAGCCACCCAAGGCCCTTAATGAGCCAGTCACTATCTCCACCTAGCTACCCGAGGTCCTTGATGAACCAGTCACTAGCTACCTTAGGTCCTTGATGAACCAGTCACTAGCTACCTCAGGTCCTTGATGAACCAGTCACCATCTCCACCCAGCCACCCCAGGCCCTTGATGAGCCAGGCACCATCTCCACCTAGCTACCTCAGGTCCTTAATGAACCAGTCACCATCTCCAGCCAGCCACCCCAGGCCCTTAATGAGGCAGTCACCATG